>NW_026606182.1:440000-547500 GCF_029834395.1 Sorex fumeus | reverse complement strand
GGGGTTCCATGATGAGGGAGTAGACAGATAAAAGGGTTGAAACTTGGTCCCTGGGTTATACATTTTCCTGTGGAATGACAATTATTTACCATAGGGGCTGAAGTGATAGCACAGCGGGTAGGGTGTTTACCTTGCAGGCGGCCGACCCGGGTTCGATTCCCAGCATCCCATAGGGTCCCCTGAGCACTGCCAGGGGTAATTCCTGAGTGCAGAGCCAGGAGGAACCCCTGTGCATCACCGGGTATGACCCAAAAAGGAGAAAAAAAACAATTACCATAAAAATTGTTTACCGTGAATTTAGAATGAAAACCTTTGGCTTATTTCAGTGTCCAACAGAAGACCGTGTGATCAATGTGTGATCAGGTTATCACCTTGGTTCCTGAAGACATTATTCTTTTTTTTTTTCTTTTCTGGTCACACCTGGCAATGCGCAGGGGTTACTCCTGGCTTTGCAACTCAGGAAGGGTGGTTTTTGTGCAATGTCGATCCCGATAATGGTAGCTAATATTAACACTTATTAAATAAAGGGAGAGTCAGATGGAAAGGCATACATGCACACTACAGCAAGTTACTTTAGCTAGAGTCAAGAAAGGATCATACATAATGAAACAAATATTATCCTGGTGTGTGGTATCAAATCAGAGAGGGCTGTTGTGGTAAGAAGAGAGAATTCGTAAAATACGAGGAGAAAAGAAAATAATGCACACGTATGTGTTTTTGTTGTATGTACATGATTTCCTTTAATCTCGTGAATGTGGAACTTAAGAATGATGTCTTCATGGGGCTGGAGTAACAACAGTACAGCGGGTAGGGTGTTTGACTTGCACTAGCCATCCGCTGTGATTTGGGAAGGCACTATGTTTGGGGGCCATTGAATAGCTGAGATCTTTACAGCTGAAAATCTTAGTCAAGGAGTTATGTGTCTGACTAGGAGGAGAATTCTCCTGCCCTGGGGATACCACTAGTAACTACAGGGAACGGTGACTTTGGAATTGGCCTGGATTTGGATTGAAGTTTAGTAAGTGGTCGTTTTTTCATAATATATATATATGTATATGTGTATGTGTGTGTGTGTATATATATATATACATATATATATATATGCCTACCCACTGTGCTATCACTCTAGCCCATATACATAGCAGGTAGGGCATTTGCCTTGCACGCAGCAGACCCAGGTTCAATTCTCCATCCCTCTCCGAGAGCCTGGCAAGCTACCGAGAGTATCTCGCCCGCACAGCAAAGCCTGGCAAGCCATTCGATATGCCCCCTCTCCCCCCAAAAAAATAACAAACTAGACTCACAATTAATTGTGAGTTACTGGTGCCTGCTCGAGCAAATTGATGAATAACGGGAGGACAGTGGTGTGGGGGGTGTGTGTGTGTGTGTGTGTGTGTGTGTGTGTGTGTGTGTGTGTAAAATATCCAGGAGAATGGCATCTAGTAGGATTTTAATATTTGCCACACTCTGGAAGTTTGGCCTCCTTGGTGCTTGTAGTCAGAACAGGCTTTGCGGGGGGGACTAGGATTTCTCGTCACTTCACAAATGTCATTTTACTGGGTGCCTAACAGCATAATGGCCTTCTTGGCGCTGCTCTGCGGGGGAGGCAATGGTAGCCTGAGAGCATCTAGCTCCATATTTAATTTCTTTCAGCAGTAGTGGCTCAGCCAAGTTCTAAGTCATCCTCGAGCTGTCTACTCCAGCATTGTCTTGGTGGAATATAAAATTTCACAGGTGCTGATATTTAGAACAGTCCCGACGTCTCGGGATGGATTTGCAAGTAACAGACACCGTCAGCCTTCTTCGCGCGCACACCCTGCCGCATGGATCTTGTCCTGAGCTCATCAAAGGTGACCCCTAAAACTCTGTCACATGGGGCCGGAGCGATAGCACAGCGGGTAGAGCTTTTGCCTTGCACGCGGCCGACCTGGGTTCGATCCCCGGCATCCCATATGGTCCCCCAAGCACCAACAGGAAGAATTCCTGAGTGCAGAGCCAGGAATAACCCCTGAGCATCGTTGGGTGTGACCAAAAAAAAAAAAAGAAAGAAAAACCTGTGTCACATTCTGCCAGAATCCGATCCTCTATTTGACCACAGAAGATTCCATCTTCTTTTTGAACTTCCGGTGGATGGAACAGCGATGAGAGGGCGGGATGTTGAATTCCCCCGCGGAGCAATTATTTAAATACCACATAATTCTGTGACCCAGATTTCTCTTGTTTGTGGAGCTCCTTTCAAGGGCTTTGTGGGAGTGTTCTTGTTCTGTTTTGTTTTCTCATCACTAAAACACAATTTACAAAAGCAACTTTCTCGCTCACGTTTGTCTTACCTTTTAAACCGAAAGACAGAAATGCAGGCTGTGCTTTGGGGGACGCTTGACTTCTGCACCCTACGGCGTGGCTGAGGGAGAATGGTTTCGTTTCTCACACCCTCCACAGCCCCGTGGTGGATTGGTGTATCTGCTGGGATTGGGTACGCCCAGCTCCGTCTGTTTTCACAGAGAACTTTCCACACGCCGGGGGCCCTTCGTCTTAGAGGGGCTGCTCTTTTACTCTGGATTGACAGCACTGCTAACGGCAGGGTATCACACACACAACATCTCAGCATCACACCCTCCAGCAGAGGGATCCCCTTCCCTCCGCCACTCTCCGGGACCCCCTACCTACCTCCACCCCCACCCCTGCCTTGGGTAGGTTGAGTTCTGTAACTCGGGTTCAGCTGAAGCTTCAGCCTCAGGTTCTGTTGGTGCAAAAAACCTTGGTCAGACTGGGGCCGTGGGACCAGGTGGCAGTAACTGCCACATTCAGCAGGATTGGCAGAACCGCCGGCCCACGTGACGCTCACATTCTAGTAGAGGAGATCAAATAAATGAAGTATCAGCAGCACTCGGGGCCGAGGAGAAATAGATGTCAAGGTTTTAAGTGGATGGGGGATGGGGGGTGAGCCTCTGAAAAGAGGCACCCGGACGGGGTCGGCACCCACCACACTGGCACACGGGTGCAGCACTGCTGGGTGTTAGGGCCGGCGGTACAGTGAAACGGTGGTATTGTCAGGGCGTCTGCCTTCAGAAGACACGCTGGGGACAACCCCAAAGCCACTGTGCTTTGTTCCCTCATCTTCCAGGTAAAACCCTCATTTAGTTCGTTTTTTTTTTTTTTTATTCTTTGGGTCACACCCGGTGATGCTCAGGGGTTCCTCCTGGCTCTGCACTCAGGAATTACTCCTGGCAGTGCTCAGGGGACCCTGTGGGATGCTGGGAATCGAACTCAGGTCGGCCGCGTGCAAGGCAGACGCCCTTCCCCGCTGTGCTATCTCGCTCCAGCCCCCAACCATCCTTTAATTTGGGGGACAGCAAGGAGTTATAATGAAGCCTTATTAGCACCTCATTAGGTGTGCCAGAAATTTTGTTTGTGTAGTACTGTTAATCTCGTGGAAGAGGAGGTATATACGCTGAGTTAGGGAAAGGTGAAATTGCGTCTAGACTTGTAGATAAGGAGAAGTTCATTCCTTGCCTAAGATGAGATATACTTTTAAGCTGCTTATTAGCCTGTAAAACATTTCACATAATTAGTAAAACGTGCCTAGAGATAATCATGTGAACCTGATTGTTTGAACTGTCATCCTTCTTTCATATTTGTAACTTGGGAATGTTCCCTGGAAACTATTTAATAGAAACCTGGAATCTTTTTAATGTTCTTAATAATCCAATACGTGTGGGGGGGGAGGGTTGGATTTTAAACATTGCATAGTGTGTGAGATAAAAGGAAATCACTCCTATACCAATTTTTTCCTTTCCTATATAATCAGAATGGTAATTTTTAAAAACACAATTTTTTTTGTTTGTTTTTTGGGTCACACCCAGTAATGCACAGGGATTACTCCTGGCTCTGCACTCAGGAATTACTCCTGGCGGTGCTCAGGGGACCATATGGGATGCTGGGAATCGAACCCGGGTTGGCTGTGTGCAAGGCAAACGCCCTACTCGCTGTGCTATTGCTCCAGCCCCAATTTTTCAAAATTCTTACTTCTTCAGTAACAAAGCAATTTACCAATAATTTCTTCTCGAGGGGCTGGACCAACAGCACAGTGGGTAGGGCATTTGCCTTGCACATGGCCAACCCGGGTTCCATTCCCAGTCCCATATGGTCCTTTTAGCACCGCCAGGAGTAGTTTCCTGAGTGCATGAGCCAGGAGTAATCCCTGAACATAACCGGGTGTGACCCCAAAAGCAAAATAACAACAATAATAATAATCATTTCTTTTGTTTTGGTTTGGTTTGGTTTTTTTTTTTTTTTTTTTTTTTTTGCTTTTTGGGTCACACCCAGCAATGCTCAGGGGTTACTCCTGGCTTTGCACTCAGGAATTACTCCTGGCAGTGCTTTAGGGACCATATGGGATACCAGGGATCGAACCCGGGTCGGCTGTGTGCAAGGCAAACACCCTACCCGCTGTGCTATCGCTCCGGCCCCTAATAATTTCTTTTTGACCTAACAGAGGACTCCACTTTTTTTCTTCTAGTGCCAAGTCTAGTAGGTGAACCCGCTAGACCGTTTTTAACCTTTGATGTATGTAGTGGACTGGGGCAGCTTTGTCAAGCCCAACCCAGTGGGAGAGTTAACATTGTGTGCTGGGATTCCCAGCAGGTGGGTGGAGATGGAGAGCAGGGGGGAGGTGAGGGGGGTGGGATGCTCCTCAGGACGTAAGCCCCCTTTCTTATGTTCCTCAGAACCAGGAGACGGATCCCCGCGTTCCCACTCTCCTTCACTCTCCAGTTAGTTCCCCGGGCTTTCAGTTCTTTCCTCTCCCACACCCGTCCTCAGGACAGCAAATCTTGTCCGGGTTTCCGAGGCAGTGGCAGGCAGGTAGATAAGTAGAAAGGCAGGTGGGACACTCGGGAAATGGGGGGAATTCCTTTATTTCCCTCTCAGGACACCCAGAAGAGATAAGGGGACAGTGTAGGCTGCACGTCGACCCAGAAATAATGGAAGGAGCATTCTAGGGACAAAGGACAAGGGAGACTTTTTCTCCCTAAAAGTTTTGGCATGGGCTGGGGCACAGCAGGGAGGGAGTTTGCCTTGCACACGGCCGACCCAGGTTCGATCCCCAGCATCCCATATGGTGCCCCGAGCACTGCCAGGAGTAATTCCTGAGTGCAGAGCCAGGAGGAACCCCGGTGCATTGCCGGGTGGGACCCAAAAAGCAAAAATAAAATTAAAATTTTGAGGAAGAGAAAAATTTTCTTGGGTACTAGAAACAGCTCAGTTTTTGAGGCTGTGGAATTTGAAGTTGAAGGAGTTGGGAATGTTCTCTCTAGATGTGTCACTACCGATGAGCTGTAAACTGTAAGTCAGTGTTTTCTACTTCACTTTGTCTTGCCTCAGTAAAACTTTTTTTGGTTGATTTGATAGGCTCAGAATGACTTTACTGCTAAGGTGTAGCCAGCAGAGATTGGATGTTGTCATCATGTAGGCCTTTTATAGCTCATCTTCTGTGAATTTCAGTTACATTTTTTGCCTCTTTCTTTCAATCCAGTGTCTCTTAACCTGTTGGAAAGAATTTCTCCGGGGCCTAGAGAGTTGGTCCAGGGGGTTAAGACACATTCATTGGGGACGGGGTGATGGCACAGTGGAGAGGGTGTTTGCCTTGCATACAGCCAACCTGAGTTCAATCTCCAGCATCCCATATGGTACCCCAAGCACCAACAGGAATCATTCCTGAGTGCAGAGCCAGGAGTAACCCCTGAGCATCACCGGGTATGACCCAAAAGAGCAAAAAAAAAAAAAATTAAAAAAGACACATTCCTTCCCTGCAGCTGGCCCTGGCTCAACCCCGACATCACATGGTCCCAAGCCCCGCCTGAGTGACCTGGGTACTTGCGAGCACCACACTGGCACCACATCCTTGGGCCCATGCATTGAAGCACTGGCCTGGTTGGCTGATAAATGCTGGAGGGGCCCGTCAGCCTCTTGAGAAGCACTTGGGAGCACATCTCCCCATCCCCAAACCCCCAAAGAATGTTTTTTTTCCCCAGTTGGTTTATCTCTTGTCTTCTAAGCTCTTTTTTCTCCTTTGCTTTCCCTCCCCTCCATCTTCCATCGTTTCTTTTCTTCCTAATGTATGCAGTCAGGGGGCTCGAGCCATAGTACAGCGGGGAGGGCGTTTGCCTTGCACACGGCTGACCCAGTTTCAATCCGCGGCATCCCATCGGGTTCCCCAAGCACCACCAGGAGTGATTCCTGAGTGCAGAGTCAGGAGGAACCCCTGAGCATCACTGGGTGTGACATAATAATAATAATAATAATAAAAATAATAATAATAATAATAATGTATGCAGTCAGATGAGATCTCTTTTTTTTTCTGGTTCTCAGGTTTTCATTCTTTAATTTTTTTTAGAGGAATGTAAGGAGAAAGAGATGAGAGAGAGAAAAGAAAGGAAGGAAAGAGAGAGAGAGAGAAAGAGAGAGAGAGAGAATACCTCTCAGATCAAGATGCAGGGGAATAGAACCTGGGTCAGCCCCATGCATGATATAAGTAACCTGCGGCCCCTGCTCTCTGCCCAGGTCTGCTGACATACTCTAGAATTCCCATTCCAATCTCGGCCCTCCGTTTCTGTCATTGTGGTAGTCATTATTATATTAGAGTTTAAATTTGCTTTTCTCTGGAAGTTTTTTGGTGGAAGTATGAACCCAGAATTTTCTTTGTGATGGATAACCAACCTTTCCAAAAGCCATATGATACACAAGCCCTCCTCTGAATTGAAGTGCCGTCTTTGTATTTGTTGTTTCCATACAAACTTGAATGTGCTTTCGGATTTTCCGTGACTGTAACTCACTTTGTGTGCCCTTAACTGCTCAGTTGCAAAAATAATTTATGGAACGTTTTACTCTGGGCAAGAATACACCTAATTTCATAGTTTGTCCGTTTTCAAACTTTCTTACTAGCTTTTTAATAATCATCCTGGGGAAACGTAGTTCTCTTTTGTTTCCAAGGTACTATTTGTCCTGACTGGAAATGGCATTAGGCATGCATGCTGCTTTGGCGAAGGAAGGATTAATATTTGTGGATTAAATAATACTCCAGAAACAGCAAATATATTTTTATGTATTCAGATCTTATTTTATATATTAAGTTTTATATTAAGATATACAATCAGTTACTCTTTTTGGATAGCTGGTTATTACTACTCAAAAAATAAGTGTTACGGGACTGGAGACATAAGATAGGGCAAAGCCTCTTACCTTGCCTGTGGCTGATGCCAGTTCAGTCCCCAACACCGCTTCTGGTCCCCAAGCACTGCCAGGAGTCAGCCCCAAGCACTGATGGGTATGGCCCTCCTAAGTAGTGAATTTTATAATTATATATTTTTTATTATTAAATTTCTACCATCCCCAAGAAAACAAAGACTTTCTCACTTCTGTGTTATTAGATTTTTTTTTTCCCATTTCTGTATTGATGCCTGAGTTCTACAGTATGTGTATTTGTGTGTGTTTGACCTCTTTTCATCCAGGACAATGTTAAGATTTATCTGTGTTGCAAGTTCCAGGTTATTCTCTCCCCCACCCCCTTTCTCTATAGCAATTCATTTAGTTTTGGTGTTCTTAGTAGCATCCCATTTTGTGATTAGGTTATAATCTATTTATCCATTCACCTATGAATTTGAGTACATTCATTTTTGGTGTGGGGTTCTCATGAATAAGACGTCCCTGAACATCTTTCTTGTATGACTGACTATTTTTGTGCACGTATGCTCTTATTTGTTTTGAATAAACACAGAACTTAACTATGTTTAAAAAAAAAAAAGGAAAGGAAAGTTGTAAAATGAAACTGTGCTGTTTCACACTTTGATCAGCAATGCATGAATATTCTTATTTCATATCTTAGTTAGTATTGGGTCTTTTTGATCTTCCCAGCCGTTTGAGGGGATGTGAAATGGTACTTCATTTGACTTTGATTTCATGTCCCTGGTGACTGATTAAGTTCTCATTTGTGTAGTTCCTGCCCATTGGTATATCACCTTGGGGTGGGATCTGTTCAAATAATCAGCCCGTCTTAACAATGTGCTTTCTTATTTTTATCAGGACTTAAAATAGACTTGTGTAAACTCTGGATGCGGCGTCTTTCTCAGATGTCTGTGCTGTGAATAGTCTCCCAGTTTCTGGCTTGTCTTTTTATTCACCTAACCGTGCCTTTTCAAGAGCATAGGTTTTGGTGGGGGGTTTTTTGTTGTTGTTTTTAGAATTTGTCAATAATGATGATCCAAGAGCATATGAGTTTTTTTTTTTTGTAATGGTGTTTCATTTTATTTTATTGAATTTTTTTTTATTAGTGAAACACCATGAGGTACAGTTGTAGACTTACAAGTTGTTGTGCTTGGGTTTCAGTTATACAATGATCGAGTACCCATCCCTCCACCAGTGCCCATTTCCCACCACCACGGATCCCAGTATCCCTCCCACCCTCCCCCATCCCCCATCCCACCCTGCCTCTGTGGCAGAGCACTCCTTTTTGTTCTCTCTTTCCTTAAGAGCATATGTTTTAAACTTTGATGAAGCCCAGTTTTTGTTTTTTTCACTATAGATTGTTCTTGTGTTATGCCCCAAGATTTGTGTTTTGACCTAAATTGTGTTTTTGCCAGGCTATGTTCATTTTTCCTTTTTTTTATTTTTTTTCTGAACTTTTTGGCTATTCCTAGATTCTTTTCACTTTCATATCATTTAATAACAACTGTTGATTTCTATGTGAAGAGCTGATGTTTTGCTTATGGTCTGTCTGGTGGGGCCTCTAGTGTTATCTCAAGAGTATCAAGCTTTCCAGTCCATGATTCTTTCCTTCTCCATCTTTCACAGCCTTCATAGATTTGTTCTGTTCCGTTTGATGCAAAATAACCGATTGGAGTGATGGCTGAAGCTTCCTTTTAAAGTAGTGTGAGCCAGTGGAATACTATGCAGCTGTTAGGAAAGATGAAGTCATGAAATTTGCTTATGAGTGGATGGTCACGGAGAGTATCATAATAAGTGAAATGAGTCAGAGGGGGACAGACACAGAATGACTGCATTCATTTGTGGAATATCAAATATCATCATATGAGACTGACACCCAAGGACAGTAGAGATAAGGGCCACGAAGATTGCTCCATGGTTGGAAGCCTACCCCATGAGCTGGGGGAGAAGGCAGCCGGGAGAGAGAAGGGATCACTAAGTCAATGATGGTTGGAGGGATCACTCGGGATGGGAGATGTGTGTTGAAAGTAGATAAAGGACCAAACGTGATGGCCTCTCAGTATCTGTATTGCAAACCATAACGCCCAAGAGTAAAGAGAGAGTAAGGGGGAAATTGTCTGCCATGGAGGCGGCGGAGGGGTGGGGGGGACGAGGGGGGGAGATACTGGGAACATTGGTGATGGGAAAAGTACACTGGTGGAGGGATGGGTATTCGATCATTGCATGACTGAAACTCAAACATGAAGGCTTTGTAAGTGTATCTCACAGTGATTCAATTAAAAAAAATTAAATAAATAAATAAAGTTAAAAATAGTGAGCTTTTTGCTGGAGCAATAGTACAGCGGGTAGGGCGTTTGCCTTGCACGCGGCCAACTCGGGTTCGATTCCCAGCATCCCATATGGTCCCCCGAGCACCACCAGGAGTAATTCCTGCATGCAGAGCCAGGAGGAACCCCTGTGCATCGCCGGGTGTGACCCAAAAAGCAAAAAAAAAAAAAAGTGAGCTTTTCCCGCATCTTTGGATTTTGCTAAAGACAAGTAAGTTCAAAGTCCTGTCTTGGGGCTCGAGCGATAGCACAGCGGGTAGGGCGTTTGCCGTGCATGTGGCCAGCCCAGGTTCGATTCCCAGCATCCCATATGTTTCCCCGAGCACCACCAGGAGAAATTCCTGAGTCACGCATGAGCCAGGAGGAACCCGTGTGTATCACCGGTGTGATCAAATAAATGAACAAATAAATAAGCAAACAAATAAAGTTCTGTCTTGTCCTTATTCTCTCTCTCACTCTTTGTTCCAGGGTAACCAGGAGCCAACAACAACTCCTGACGCAATGGTTCAGCCTTTCACTACCATCCCGTTCCCGCCGCCACCACAGAACGGCATCCCCCCGGAGTACGGCGTGCCCCACACTCAGGACTATGCCGGCCAGACCAGTGAGCATAACCTGACGCTCTACGGGGGCGCCCCGGCCCACGGGGAGCAGAGCAGCAACTCGCCCAGCGCCCAGAACGGATCCCTGACGGTACGTGGGTGGGGAGAGGCTCCCCCTTCGTCAGAGCACCCGGGCCCGTTGAACGTTCGCATTGCTCTACCAAGCATGGGTATAGTTCCCGTTGGACTTAAGGGTTGTGGTTGCTAACTCAGGGTGTGGAATTCAAATTCACCCCCTGCCAGGAGCCCACAGCCTGCACGTGGGGGTGACAGTCTGCCTGGTGAGCACTGTGGGGAGAGTCAAGGGCTGCTCCTGTCAGCGTGACTGGTGATGTCCAGTCCCCCAGTCCCCCCGCCCGCCGCCCCCACTGGGCTCCCAGCAACAGCGCCCTTAGAATAGTCTGTTGGCTTTCTTAACACTCCCGACTTTTCCCTCAGTGGTGTACAGTCTGTCTTAGGTCTTTTGTGACTGTTGCATTTTGTTATTGTTTGGGTTTTGGGTTTTTTTTTTTTTTTGACCGCATCCCACAGTGCTCAGGGGCTATTCCCAGGAGCGGTCACGTGATGCCTGGGATCAAACCCAAGCCTTCTACTTGGAAAGTGTTTACTTACCCAGTGCTTTGTCTTGGTTCCTCTTTCTCTGTTCGATTTTTAAATGATGTACTACTTAGGTTGGGTCCGAGGATTCCTTTTTTTTTTTCCTTCTATTTTTCACATACTCTTTCTTAACTACAAACTAAATTCACCTATCTTATTTCAAATGATCTTTATACCTTACATCTTCCTTCTACATTTGGGGAATTTCACGATGTCACTTGCTTCCAACCTGTGAGGTTATCTTTCAGTATTTCCTATAAAGTAGATCTGCTGGAAACTAATTTTCTCATTTTGCTTATCTAGGAGGGTTTTTCTTCAGTTTCATTTGTTGTTGTTGTTGTTGTTTTTGTTGTTTGTTTCGGGGCCACCCCTGGCAGTGTTCAGGGCTCACCTCTGCCTCTGCACTGAGGGATCATTCCTGGCACGCTCAGGGAATCGTAAGGGGTGTCAGAGATCGAACCCAGGTCGGCCACATGCACGGCAAGCATCCTACATGCTGCCCTATCGCTCTGCGCCCCCCCCCCCCGCCCCCCGTTAATTTTTGAAGGACGGTTTGCCAGCTGTAGAATTTTTCATGGACACTTTTACCTCAGGGTCCAGCACTGAAAGTCTGTCATCCTCTTGCCCTGCGACACCTGCTGAGAGGGAGCTGATTCTGGTATGAAATGTGCTGTTAACTCAGTCGTTGTTTTCTTGTGAGGATTGAGTTGTTTTTCTCTTGCGGCTCTCAAGATATTTTGACACCCACTGTAAAGTCGATCTCTTGTTTTTATCACAGCCCGAGTTAAGTAGATCAACAGTGAATGTTTCCATCAGATTTAGAAAGCCTTTGAACATTTCCCCCCCCCCCCCCCAAATATTGATTCTTTTCCCTTTTTCCTCTCCCCATGGCACTGCACTTTCATTGCAAGTAGGTTGGGGCACTTGATTTTTTTTCCCCCACAGGCTCAGGCTCTCGTTTTTTGTTTGTCTGTTTATTTAGAAGCTAAATCTAAAAGGACTCTGAAATTCTGTGCATTTTTCTTCAGTCTATTTTCTTCAGATGGGCTCTTTCCAGTCACTTATTCGTTCTTGTTGCTGTTGCCATGTCCAGTTCAAAGCCTGTATTCTTCTGACTCCCCATCTCCATCCAGCTCAACAATGTTGAGTTGAAGACTGTGCGGTTATTGGTCCTCTTAGTGGACATGCTTGCATTTTTTTCCCGGTCCATTTGTCATTTACGCCGGGAGACCTTGCCTGGCTTTTCCAGGCAAAGCCAAATGATGTATCTTTCATTGAGACTCCAAAGCTGACCACTATTTTTGTCAACTACATATATATTTTTGTTGTTATTCAAGTTTTCTCTGAATTTTAAGCATTTAAAGAAAAGGCTTTTGTTGTTGTTGATCATCTTTTTTTTTTTTTTTTTTTTTTTTGCTTTTTGGGTCACACCCGGCGATGCTCAGGGGTTACTCATGGCTCATGCACTCAGGAATTGCTCCTGGCGGTGCTCGGGGGACCATATGGGATGCTGGGAATCGAACCTGTGTGACCATGTTGTCTGCGTGCAAGGCAAACGCCCTACCCCCTGTGCTATCGCTCCAGCCCCAGTTGTTGATCATCTTCGTGTTCTCATCTTCACGTTCTCTGAGACAGCACAGTACCTGGCACTTCGTAAATATTTCCCAGAAGGTTTTTTGGTTGTTTTATTTTGTTTTGTTTTGTTTTAAGTGATAAGCAACTTTATTGCTATAAAAGGACGGCTTAACCTAAACCATTCTTAGGTAAGCAGCCGAATGTCACTGAGAGGGTTGCAGATTTCAAACATGCAGAGAAGGTAACAGGAAGAACTCACAGTCAGTTCTCAAAGTTGGAGAGAAGGGCATGATCAGAACGTCTTTGGATAAAACACGGGTTTCCCTTTGACTAAAGCATTGGGTGTTGGGTGGAGACTAGCTTAAGGTGGGAGAAAGGTTGCAGGAGTACAGATTGGGGAGAAACGTTTGTCTGCCTGGCAGAGAAAATGGCTTCGCTCACGGTTTTTGAGCAGAAAAATAGAAGTGAGCAAATTGTGCTCCCTTTCGGAAAAGCTCGTCTGTCATGTAAACAAGAAGGATGGAAAAGCATGAAAATGAGATGGGCCAGGGCCCTGGCTCCGTGGGAAAGGGTTCTCCTCGCCTGAGTGACGTCCTGAGCTCCGTCCACTCCGGCATCTCATGCACAAAAATACTGTATAGGCATTTTTTAGGGGCTGGAGAGATAGTACAGCAGGTCGGGCACTTGCCTTGCCTGCAGTTAAATCCCTGACACCCCATATGGACACCCCCCAAGTCTCACCAGATGTGATCCTTGAGCACAGAGCCGGGCACAAGCCCTGCAGTGTATGACTCCCCCCACAAAACTTTTTTTTTATAAACTGAACCAGAGGAGAGGCAAGAGGTCTGGTAGGAAAGAGTCTTCTATTTAGGGTTCATGGTGAAGTTCTGGTTTCAAGATGTAGAGGAGGAAATGAACTGAGAATTGGGATAGTGGAATGTACAGGATTTGCCAGCTTATTGGAGAAGTACAATAAATAGGATACAGCGTCAGAAATGATGTTTTCTTGGGGCCAGGGCAGTAGCATAGCGGGTAAGGTCAGCCTTGCACCTGGTGCACCTGGCTGACCTTGGTTCAATCCCTGGCACCATATATGGTCCCCAGGACCCTCCGGGAGTGAGTCTTGAGCACGGAGCCGGGATTAAGCCCTGAGCACTACTATTTGTCACCCAAAGGCAAAAAAGAGAGAGAGAGAGAGAGAGAGAGAGAGAGAGAGAGAGAGAGAGAGAGAGAGAGAGAGAGAGAGAAAGGAAGCAAGGAAGAAAAGACCTTATTGCTGTAATTGTATTTTGAATAAATGATTTTACCACCCAAGTTTTCGTTTCCTCACCTATCAAGTGATGTTAATGATGCCTACCTGACAAGAGAATCGTGAAAATAAATTAGACCTGCTCCGGAAAGTGCTTCTTTAGTACTTCTGTAAAGTAATTGCCTCTAATAACCCTTTTTAACCAATTATCCTAATTGATGTTATTTGGGATTTTCATTCTTAGGAGCTGCAGCTGTACTTTTAATATACATCTCATTTCTGTTGGATTGTTCCATCTTCCTGAAAACAGAGATAGGAACGTCTTATACCGGCATCTGAAAGAACCGTGATATCTGGGTCTTTTCTTTTTTTCCATTTCTAAAACGTATTTTAGAAGTTGTTTTTAACATTGGCCTAGAAGATCCCCGTGCTTTCAAGATGAAAACTTGTTTTGACAATCAGTCGGTTCCATGCTGCGCATTAGCAAAAGAGAGAGCAGTTTAGGGTCCTCCCCTCCCTGAGCCCGCCTGCAGAGAAGAAAGGGCCGGAGACCTAGAAGCTCAGATATTTCCCCAAATGCCAGCAGGCATAAATCACCAGAGCATTTGAAGTAGACAGTTCTTGGAAAATCATCCTCCGCAATGCCGTGCAACTCTCTGTACACCTATTATTCTGCCTGTCGGTGGAATTTGACTTCCCTGAGGTAGGGTCTCGTCCTTGACTGCTCCCTGCCCCCATTGGTATAGAGTGGGTCTTAGGCAATTCATCTGGTTTGGATTTTCATGAAGACGCCATGATGTGCCAACTTGTCTGTTACAGCGACGTTTCAGGCAGGCAGTGTTCCAACACCAGTCCCATCACCGGTGTCATCCTCCCTCCACCAATGTCCCCAGGCTCCCCCCCCCCCCCCGCCCCCACCCCCTGGCCTGCCCCTTTGGCAGACAAATAACAGATTTATTTCATATGACTTGCTCCGACAACCCTTACGGGAATGACAAATGGGGATTCTCCGAAAATGAATTAATAAAAGTCAATTTGTGATGATCGATTGCTTAAGGGATTTTAACCAATATAAATAAGATGTTAATTCATTATTGAAAAAATGTATAAAATCCCCGCAAGGAGTAAACATCTCTGTCTCAGTCTGGTAGAGGGGAAACCATATGCGTTCGTGAGTGCCACACTCAATGCCACATGTCGGACAGTTTGTCCTGACCTTCAGAGAAGCTCTTTTAACTCTTCTGCAAAACTGATTTCAAAGCCACGAATTCCTTAAATTGTTGCTGGTCTGTGAAGCTCCGTATTGTTCCTTCAGATCTGAACGATAATCTTTCTAGATAGCATATTCTTGGGGAGGTGTTCATTTCATTGAGCTTTTTGTACTGCATCCTTCCATTCTCTTCTGACCCATAGAATCTCATTTGCTAGATCTGCTGTACGTCTTATGGGATCTCCGTTGTATAAAAAAAAAAAGTTCCTTTTTCGATCTCGCTCCTTTCAATAGTCTGTCTCTATCTTTGGATTTTGCATGTAATGTGTCTTGGGATTTTCCGAGGTGAGTCTGTTTTCACTGGGACCCATGAGACCTATGGGTCTCGGTGCCTGTATTCCTCAACTCTGGGAAATTCTTATTGATGATTTAGCTATTTTTTTTCCTTCATCACATTTTCCTTCCTGTGCTTTGTGGACTCTGATGGTTTTTATATTTTTCCTCTTGAATTCATCCCATAATTCTCTGGTCTGCTCTTCATTTCTTTTTGGACTATTTCCCACCTTTCACTGTTCCTGGCGGTTTTCTCCTTCTCATCTTGGAGCTCTTTGATCTTTCGCTGAGCTCAGAGCTTCTGTTGAGATTTCTGTGTCACCTACCGTGTTCTTCATTTCTGTCATTTCCAATTGTAATCTTTTTTTTTTTTCATTTTGACTCATACTTTCTTGGGCTTTCTGAATACCTATACCATCATTTCTTCAAACTCTTTGAATAGCCTCATCCTGTTATCACTAAAGACATTATTCTGAGGGTTTACTAGTGTTGTTGGGCTGGAGCGATAGCACAGTGGGTAGGGCGTTTGCCTTGCACGCAGCCAATATGGCCTACCCGAGTTCGATTCCTCCGCCCCTCTCGGAGAGCCCGGCAAGCTACCGAGAGTATCTCACCCTCACGGCAAAGCCTGGCAAGCTCCCTGTGACGTACTCGATATGCCAAACACAGTAACAACAAGTCTCACGATGGAGATGTTACTGGGACCGCTCGAGCAAATCGATGAACAATGGGAGGACCGTGACTGTGACTAATGTTGTTAATATCTTCAGTTTGGGGCCAGAGCAATAGTCCAGTGGGTAGGTGTCTGCCTTGAACCTACGCAGGTTCAACCCCCGGCATGCCATATGGTCTTCCGAGCACCAGCAGAAGCAATTCCTGAGTGCAGTGCCAGAAGTAAGCCCTGAGCATCGCTGGGTGTGACCCAAAAAGAAAAAAAATACATATATATATATATATTTATATGCACGCATATATATATACACACATACACACATATAAATGTGTATATATACACACACATATATACATACACACATCATATATATATTATATATATACATATATATATCTCTTCAGTGATTTGACGGGCTTCTACGTGTTTTCCTCATTGGTTTTCTTGTGTCCTTGCTGTGCTGAGGGTGAGTCTTTATAGTTCGACCCCCCTGAAAGATGCTGAGGGATTAGGCCGAGCTTCTCTCTTTCCTGCTGGTCTTCAAATGACAGGAAGACTATCTGAGCAGCGTGTGATTTGCTCAGTAGATTTGTGGCGTCTGTGGCTGTGCACCGCAGGAGCTGTGGCCTGGGCCCATTTCTGTGGCATGGGTCGGATGTGGAAGGTCCTGGGACCTCTGTTCCAGGTTCAAGTCCAGTGGAATGGGGCAGCCAGAAGCAGAGGCCCTTTTTTCAAACTGGAAAAAGGAAAAAAAAATTGCTCGTAAAGACAGTGTGAAGCATATGCTTGATTCATAAGTTACTGTCAGTGGCATCATTGGAAGTTGTTGAAAGCAGATTTGAGAGTTTAAGTCAGTGACTTGATTTACTGTAGATTTTATAGCCCTCCTCATGGGGTGCCTTGAAGCACCCCAGAAGATAGTTGAAACCTCATATTGTCTCTCTCCTCAGCGTCTTCCCTGTGTGTCACAGATCAATTTTTCCCCCCTTTCATTTTCGGGTGCACTCCTATTGGGTCTTCAGGGGCAGGGGAACAAGCTCAAGGCCTTGTACATGCTATGCGTGTGATCTAGCACTCGCTCTGTCTTCCAAGCCCTCCCAAGATTTACTTTATTATTATTAGTATTATTATTATTATTTGCTTTTGCATCACATCTGGCAATGCACAGGGGTTACTCCTGACTCATGCACTCAGGAATTACTCCTGGTGGTGCTTGCGACCATACAGGATGCTGGGAATCGAACCCAGGTTGGCCTTGTGCAAGGCAAACACCCTACCTGCTGGAGATTTACTTTTTTTAGAAAAACATTCTTTTATGTTAGAACGTTGTTACTTTTTTTTTGGGGGGGGGGGGGATGGTCACCTGGCTGTACTCACTCCTGGCTCTGCACTCAGGGATCCAACTCAGGTTGGCTGAATGCAAGACAAGCTTCCCTGCTCACTGTTCTCTCTCTCTCTCTCTCTCTCTCTCTCTCTCTCTCTCTCTCTCTCTCTCTCTCTCTCCCTCTCTCTCTCTCCCTCTCTCTCTCTCTCTCCCCCTCCCCCCCCCATTACTGACTTTATTTAATGACTCATCACTCAGGTAGCATCCCATTGAGTGAATAAAAAGGAGCTGGCAAAGGGCTGCAGTGTAAGAGATTTTATAAGTCTAGAGATCAAAAACACAAGGAAGTTATCCTGGGCATTTATTGATGGATTAAAGTGGGGTTCTTTTCCTTATAAAAAGGAGTCAAGGCAAGCTTCGGTCACATCCCGTAACCTGCGCTGAGTAGCAAAGTTCTGACTGGTTGGCCGAGGGCTGCTTTCTCTGGGAGGTCAGTGCGTAGAAAGTTGCCTGCGTGTTTATTTGGCCATGCGCTTGGCATGAGTACTGACTCCATCTTGGGCATGATTCTGTTTCTTTACTCAAACCAAAGTCAGTCTTTCCAAATCAAAAAAATTTGGGAGTAAGTTGCTCAGTTTCAAAGCTAGTTACTTGATAATTCATCCACATGGAAGCTCTGTCTTAGCCATAAGTAGAAACATCTATAATTTTTTTGAAAATTTAGTTTTGAAATTCAAAACTAAATGTGCTTTTTACTCGGGATCATTTGCACTTCTGTTGTTCAAACTCTGAGATCTTCTGGGAAAACGCTGTTGGCGGTAGAGCTTTGATCTTTAATGAGACTTACACGTTAACTGGTTTCTAGTTTGGGAAGAGATCACATGTTCATATTAGGTAAGAGGTTTTTAACTTTGTGCCAATAATTTGAAATAGACTTCTCAGTCCATTTCTGACTTCCAAGTGATTCAACTTACAAATACAAGTATTTGCACATAATTCTACCGGTATCATTAAGCTGCCTGATTATTCTTTGTTTTGCTGTCCTATAGAATTTAGAATCTGGCTCCCTAAAATATTTTTCCCTATTTCTCTGGGGGGTACGCGTGCCTTCACAGTGCTCACAGGTCCCAGGGGCTGGTCACAGTGACTTAGGGTCCAGTATTGCAAACCTGATGGTTCACTGCGTGCCTATCAGTGTGGTACAACTCGGACCTTTCGGTGTTAGTTCCAGCAGGGCCTCCCAGAGTGGTCAAGGGCTCTGGTGGCGCTAGGGGTCAAACTCAGGATCTAGAGTATGCCAAATACCTGTAGCCGTTTGAACCATCTCTTGGGCCCCTACTTTTTTTTGGGGGGGGGTCACACCTGGCAGTGCACATGGGTTACTCCTGGCTCTGCACTCAGGAATCAGAGTGGTGCTTAGGGATGCTGGTGCTTGGGGATGCTGGTGCTGTGGGATGCTGGTGCTGTGGGATGCTGGGAATCGAACCCGGGTGGGCCTCTTGCAAGGCACATGCCCTGCCCACTGTGCTGTCGCTCCAGCCGCCCCCCCCCCCCCCACACACACACCTACTTATTTTAATCTAGGCTTCTGCATCCAAACACACCATCATTAATCTGGGCCCCGTAAGCAGATGCTTGCAGGCATTTGAATGATTCTCCAGCCATTCCCTTGTCCCGGCAGTTCTGAATTGTGTTTTCTCTTTTTTTCCTGTCTCTTCCCCTTTAGCCCCACAGAAGTAAAAAAAAAAAAAAAAAAAAAAAAAAACAATGAGTAAATTTAAGTGTTCCTGGACACAGAGGAAATACCTTTGGTTTTATTTGGGGGGACCTCACCCAGTGGTGCTCAAGACTTAGTCCTGCCTCTGTACTCAGGGATCATCCTCGTGTGGGGGCTCGGGGGGCACCCTGCGGGGTATCAGAGATCAAATAGAGGCCGGTTGCATGCAAGGCGAGTGCCTCACCTACCTCCAGAAGAAATAGATTTTGAAGAAAATAACCGATAAGTCAAAATACGACTCCTGAGTTTATTGGGAGATCCCTTTAGTGCTCTCGCTTTTGTCCGTAAGTGGGTTTGAATGCAAGAGGTCTTCTTACGGTGGAGACTTGGAAAGGGATAATTCGTCTTACTTTACCCAGATTTCTCTTTCAGAACATACGAGATCATTCATTCACTGTGTAGTTTTTTTTTTTAATTTTAATAATGTAGGAGTGCTGCTATTTATTCAGCCATTGATTAGGCTGATTGAATTGGGCATGAACTCCGCTACTGTGTATAGTTTAAATACTTTTATCGGGGCTGGAGCGATAGCACAGCGGGGAGGGCGTTTGCCTTGCACGCGGCCAACCCAGATTCGATTCCCAGCATCCCATATGGTCCCCTGAGCACCGCAAGGGGTGGTTCCTGAGTGCAGAACCAGGAGTAATCCCTGTGCATTGCCAGGTGTGACCCAAAAAGAAAAAAAAAATACTTTCATTATTCCATCAGAACTCAAAAAATTTTACTCATTTCCCAATGAAAAGAATTATAATTATTACGGTAATTACAAAAGTTCTTTAAAAAACATATTTATTTTTTAAAATTTCAGTCTCTTTTTCTCAAATGAGATTTTGAGGCTTACACATGTGACTTGCTTCTCAGTGCAAAAAGGCCTTGGGCTCTGTGGTAGCGGCCAGCAGTTCGTACCTCCCTCCCGGTGAAGTCCTCTGCAGAGTGGACATCAAGAACCTGGTCGAACCACAGCAGCGAGCCCTCCTGCTACTGGCCCTGCTCCCACTCAGCACACAGACTCCTGTCTCCTCCGTTTCTTCCCCTGCCCAGCAAGTATGGTCGGGCAGAAAATGACACTCGAAGGGAAGGGAGAGCCTGGCCTGGCAAAGGTCTGTGGGGTCAGTAAAGTCGCCCCGTAGCTGGGAAAAGGAAAGAGAGGAAACCAGTGTTGCACAAGCTGCTTGTTTGACTGTTCAAATCTGGACAATACAGGGACTGGAGCGATAGCACAGCGGGGAGGGCGTTTGCCTTGCACACGGCCAACCCGGGTTCGATTCCCAGCATCCCAGAGGGTCCCCCTGAGCACTGCCAGGAGGAATTCCGGAGTGCAGAGCCAGGAGGAACCCCTGAGCATTGCTGGGTATGACCCAAAAAGAAAAAAAAAAATCTGGACAGTATAGCTCTCCACTTTAAACAGCCACAGAGCCCAGACACCGTGATTGACTTTTTTCTCTCTGATTTGTCTCCACCGTTATTAGTCTAGATTGAGGTCAGCTTAATGTCAACCGAGAAACGCCGTCTTTTTTTTATCGAGGATATATTTTCTTCCCTCCCTCACAAATGTACAGGAATCTGCATTGTGTCTTTCCTAGTTTTTTAGCTGTCTCCTCTCCTTCCCGGCCTGAAAACTTCTCTTCTTTCAAGAATAGAGACATAACCAGATTTGAAGGTTGTTGGTGGCACTGAAAAGAATAAGTGTTTCTCTGCATCTTATTTTCCCGGCGAGATCATTCATTGATCCAGTTTCTAGGTTGTTAGGCCCCCTGGGCAGTGACTGTGAGTTTCAGAGTCCTTATTTATAGCAGCTGCAGTGCTTGGAGGAGAATCTGCTTTACCTTGTCTAGCTTTCGCTGTCTCCTTGTTCCCTCCTCCTTCAGCGAGAGCCTCGTAAGGGACTGGGGACCACACACGTTCCTGCGTCCCAACGAGAGTAAGGGGCCCCTGGGTGCAATGTTTATAAAAAGAGGCAGTTTAGTGCCTGTAGTCAGGCGGCGAACGTCTTACGTTCCTACTCTCCCACTTCATTTCTGATCTTGGGAAACTAACATAATTAACTGCATTGGAAAATGACTGTCTCGGAAGGCTGGATTTACGCCCATCACTCCTGGATGTCTACCAAAAGATGGATAACAAAGAATATTCTTAGAAGTGTTCTTAATCGCCCAATACCGGAAGCAGCACAGATCAATTCTCTATGTTTATGAAATGAAAGAGGGGACAGATTACAGCGATGTGTGACTCTATTCCATAGATGTAATGTGAAAAGAAACCAGACACAAAAGAGTCCATTGTGAGTCTTAAAAAAAAAAAGGTTCAGAACCAGTAAAGCTCATCTGACTTTGGAAGTTAGGGCAGCAGTGACCCTTTGACAAGTAGGAGTGAATGGCCGGCACAGAACCCAGGGGTGCTTCTGGGGTTCAGTTGCTTGATTTAAGTTGAGGTTACGGGGGTATTTCCTTTGTAAAAAGCTGTTCAGGGGCCGGAGTGATAGTACAGTGGGGAGGGTGTTTGCCTTGCATGCAGCCGACCCAGGTTCAATCCCCGGCATCCCATATCGTCTCCCGAACACCACCAGGAGTAATTCCTGAGTGCACGGCCAGGAATAACCCCTGAGGCATCACCGGGTGGGTATGACCCCAAAAAGCAAAATTTAAAAAAAAAAAGAAAAAGCTGTTCAGTGGCTTGTGTATTTATATCTGTATATTAAGCTTAAACTTACAAGGTTTGAGAATTTGAGAAATGATAGTTCACTTTTTCCATTTGTCAGATCTCTTAAAGACTTCAGACTTTGGGGGGCCGGAGATATAGTATGGGAGGTAAGGTGCTTGCCTTGCATGCGGCTGCTTTGGCCATGACCCGGATTGGATCCCTGGCACCGCACCCCTGAGCAGAGCCAGGAAGAGCACCTGAGCATCACTGACTGTGCCCCCCGTCCCCCCGCCCAAGTCTCCCACAACAACAGCAGGAAAGATCTCGGACTGGCGAAAAAATGTCAGTGCCCACCAGAAGGCCAGAAAATCAGCCACTCAGACATCTAACTTTGTAAGCTGTGTCTGAGGGGCAGCCAGAGACTCTCAGGAGCCAGAAATAGGTACCCACGGCCCCAGCATCCGGTATTTTCGATTCCACGGTCCCCCGTCCTTAAGCCAGCTGTAGAGCGAAACGGCGCTGAGTGTTGCGCTGACGTTCTGCAGAGCAGACCTGCCGCCTGGCAAGTCTGGCGGAGGGGAGGGTCGGTGATCGGCTGCTCGGTGTAAGACGGGTCGGGAGTGAGCTGGAGTGAGCACGAACGCTCCTGGATGCTCTTGCATCTTGCATGTTGCCGATGACCACGATGACCGCCGCGGTGTGCCGTTTTCCTAACTCAGTGACGCCCACCTCCGAACTAAGGTTGTTTCCTCTGGATGGTGCTCCGATCGGGGATCGAAACCCCGACACTTCCTCACAGACCCGTTGCTTCGTGGCTCCGGCTTTCCCGCTCTTTTTATATCACGTGAATCGTTGCGCATTTAAGCCATCTGCAAAGCCTGAATGCAATGAGATTAAAAAGTTCCCTCACTCGGACTGACGGCTGAAAGCGCTGGTATCCATTCCAAGTCCCTCCCTGCTTATCCTTTTCTATTTGGAAGCCTCACGCTTTATTTCAAGATGGTTGCTAAACATATCGGAGCCAAAACTACCTAATTTCGTTTTTTTTTAGCTGTACATGAGGTCAAAGGGGAAGTATCCACTTGGTGTCACCCAGAAGAATCGGAAAAGAACTCAGTCTAACCCAGTTAATAGAACAGCAGCAGCAAGTTCCACTCCTGTCTTAACAATGTGTGGCTTCATCTGCTCAGTGCTGGCCGTCCAGTTTGGCGTGACTTCATAGAGAATAACAAAAGTTTTATTTTTTTTCTCTTTTAATTAGCCAGGTGAAGACATCAAAATCGTTGTCTTTTTGAATGCCTAAAATGTATCATGACTGTTAGATTTGTCGAAAAATATTTCTGGGTGTAACAACTGTGGGCATCTCCTGAAAATGAAAGTTTAATGTGCTCAGGCCTGGGGTGTTAACAAAAAAAAAAAGATTTCATGCCCTACCCTGAGTGCAGACCTGCACATGCTCTCCCACTGTAAGAATGTGCAATTCTAGTGTGTGTGTGCTGGATGATAGTTGAGTCTGGGTTCCTCATAGTCTTTCCTCACAGTTTTTCTTTTTTTTTTTTTTTTGAATTTCTATTTATTTTAATGCAGGAACAAAAAAAAAAGCCACAATGGTTGGTACAATTCTGGAATTAAAATCACTTAGATAAAGCTGCAGTATTAAAATCAATAGGTATAGAAAACTGTATGTGAAAAGTGTGATAGCTGATCGCAGGGTGGTGAAGTCCTTGCCTAAGAATGAATTAAGCTGCGTCTGCTTTAGGAGGTGTCGTGTGGCTGCGTATGTGGCCGCGCAGTCCAGACATCTCAGGATTTATGGTCTGAGCCAGTGACTTGACCTCGAAGCAGCTGTGAGGGGTTGGGCATGGCCACCAGGGTTTTCATATGGAGGGTTAGGGGGAAGCAGCCCACCCCAACCCCAGTAAATGAATAAATAAATAAAACAACGTTCTCAGTCCCAGACGCCCGGTACCTGAAATTATTCACAGGTTGGCGTCCCTGCATAGAACATCCCTGAAGGAGGGGAGTCAAGCCCTCGGAGTGGCTGTACATGTACATTTTTTTTCTAGATTCCCCTTTGCTCTAAACCACAGAGGCCCCCATTGCTAAAGTTAACTAGATTTTCATCAGTTATAGGGGCAGAAGCACAGAGTGGCACCAGAGACAGCTCTTTGATTTCTTTTTATTTTTTTTTTCTTTTTTGGGTGACACCCAGCGATGCACAGGGGTTCCTCCTGGCTCTGCACTCAGGAGTTACCCCTGGCGGTGGTCAGGGGACCCTATGGGATGCTGGGAATCGAACCCATGTTGGCCGCTTGCAAGGCAAACACCCTACCCACTGTGCTATTGCTCCAGCCTCAACTCTTTGATTTCTAAGCAAAGTACCCATTGTCATTAAGTATTGCTCTTCCTAACTAGGATCATCATACTCTGGCCACCCAGTGGTCATAAACCCTGCAACCAGCTAAGGTTGAAATAGAATGAAATAGAAAAATACTCCCTCGGTCCTTAAAGCAGTGCTCTCACAGTTAAGTACTACACATGCTTCGTGTCTGAAGTGAAAGGAGTCAGGAGGCCCCGGCATCAGGCTCAAGTGTGCTATGCTTGCCAGAGCCCTAGGGGTGGTCTCAGACACTACACAACCCCCAGAGCAGTGCTGGGATTGCTCTTACCCCCACCCCACAGGATACCGAGACCAGAGTGGCCACCAATATGGCTGAGTAGGGCCCAGACACAAGCAGCAACAAAGCTCTCAAAACACAGACTCTTCGGGCTGGGGTGATACTACAGCGGGGAGGGCATTTAACCCAGGTTCGATTCCCAGCATCCCATAGGGTCCCCCAAGCACCACCAGGAGTAATTCCTGAGTGCAGAGCCAGAAGGATCCCCTGTGCATCGCCAGGTGTGACCCAAAAAAGAAAAAAAAGAAAAAAAAAACACAAACTCTCAAGATTAATGGTATTATTTTCTTATCTTCCTTATCCCAGTGGGTCTCCGGGTGGTCATGTAACATTGCTGCTTTCTTCCTTTTGGCTAATGTAATTCAAAAGGCCTCGGTTTCATTTGTAAATTCTAGCACATCTTTGGATTGTGTTTGTTGTTACTGTTGTTTTCTCTTTGAAGGGGAAACTGTAACTTTTTTGCTTGTAGGCATTGAGAATGATCAGGGTGGGGAAGGACTGTTGCACAGAATGCTGTGACCTGGTTGTATGTGTTTTTCACACAATGTTGTTTGTTTCTTACCTTAGCAGACAGAAGGGGGCGCACAAACTGATGGCCAACAGTCCCAGACACAAAGTAGCGAGAATTCAGAGAGTAAATCGACCCCCAAAAGACTGCATGTCTCTAATATCCCTTTCCGCTTCCGGGACCCTGACCTCCGGCAGATGTTTGGGGTAAGTCTGAAGTCCCCGTGTGGGTTTTTCGGTTAAAATAGAATTCGATCGGTGTGTTCTTAGTTCTCAGTGCTTTAAGAGACAACTCAAAGTAGAGGAAGATCCAGAAGTAAATTAGCACTTCTCCTTCTTCTTAATTTAAGACCTTTTTCTTCTCACCTTATCTCCTGGCTTTAGACTTTAACACGACAAGTTCTCACGTCCAGAAGACGATTCTGACCCAGTTTACCTGGGACGAAGATTTGGGGGGCCTGAGATTTTCACTGCTAAAAACCAGGACAAAAGATAGTGATCCTGGGGCTGGAGTGACAGCACAGCGGGGAGGGCATTTGCCTTGCAGGCGGCCAACCCAGGTTCAGTTCCCAGCATCCCATATGGTTCCCCAAGCATCACCAGAAGTAATTCCTGAATGCAGAGCCAGGAGTAACCACTGAGCATCGCCGAGTGTGACCCAAAAAAAAAAAGCAAAACAAACAAACAAAAAAACATTATGCCCTAGCTGTAAGGCACTAGGTATAAAAAAGACAAAAGGACATTTTCCTTGCCAGGATCCCAGCTGGTCTGCCGCCTGCCACCAGGGCTGTACCATGGACAGGAGCATTGCTAAAAAGCAGCTAGTCCAAATTATGAGTTCTGGAAACATGGTGACTAGCTTTTTTCAGCCTTATTTTCCTAAACCATAAAAGGAAATCAGCCCTTTCTCTACTAGGATGTGCTGGAACATGTAAAAGAAGGAAAATGTTCATACAGATCTTTGGGGGGCATGCAGGGAAATAAAATACCCTTTGGACCAAAATAAGGCATTTTCTTCCTTCCTAGATATTTCTACTTTTTTCCATTGATGATGAAATTGAAATCAGGCTTAGATGTCCTACTCCAGGAAATTTGGGCGCATATGACGTGTTTTTCTGATGTAAAGATTGTAAAAATTCAGCCCATGGAGGAAGCATGATTTCTGTGTTACTCCTTTTAGATTTTCAGTTTTCCAAAGTCTGATTTGAAATCCAGTTGAAATAGACAGTTAAGCACAGAGGAGAAGAAAGATACTTTGAGATTCACTGTGTCTCCCTTCAAATCAATGCTCACATACTTCTCCACCTAATTACTGTGTTTTGTGTATAACTTTTTTTTTTTAGCTTTTTGGGTCACACCCAGCAGTGCTCAGGGGTTACTCCTGGCTTTGCTCTCAGGAATTACTCCTGGCGGTGCCCTATGGGATGCCGGGGATTGAACCCAGGTTGGCCACTGGCAAGGCAAATGCCCTACCCGCTGTACTATCGCTCTAGCCCCTGTGTATGACCTTCTAACCAGCAGCTTAACTACCCAGCAATAAAGTTATTTGGGCTTTGGTTTTCACCTTCTACCTTCATTGTGCTGGAGTGATAGCACAGCGGGTAGGGCATTTGCCTTGCATGCAGCTGACCCAGGTTCGATTCCTCGATCCCTCTCAGAGAGCCCGGCAAGCTACCAAGAGTATCCCGCCTGAACAGCAGAGCCTGGCAAGCTCCCCATGGCGTATTCGATATGCTAAACACAGTAACAAGAAATCTCACAATGGAGACATTATTAGTGCCCACTCGAGCAAATCGATGAACAAGAGGACAGTGCTACAGTGCTACCTTCATTGGATTTTTCCAAATGATAACGTCTTACAATACAAAGCTCTAATGTAAATAATTCTGATGATGCCTGTTACAGAATATTATTAAAGGGGCAAATGAAATCATCCGTAATGTCCGTGAATGTTTCTGTACAATGAGAAGTAGTATTAGCCGACATCAATGATAACATCCATGTATTGACACGGAAAATTGCTTATGGTATATATTAAGTTAAAAAATAAGAAAAGGGTCTGAGGAGATAGCTCCAAGGGCTGACTGCATGCTTTCTGGGAAGCCCGCATTCAGGCCCACCACCTCATGGCCCCCCAAAGACCCCCAAAGGCAATTTCCAGCCACTGAGCTGGTAATGACTCCTGAGTACCACTGAGTATGGCCCCAAAGCAAACAAAAGAGAAAAACCGTACATGGGACGTCTCTGACATCTACATTTAGCTCTGTATTTGTGTGTATACATAGAGACATGTCTCGGTATAAAACGAGAGAAAGGGCCGAGGTGATAGAACAAAGGAGAGGGTAGGGTATTGCCATGTAAGTGACTGATCCGGATCTGATTCCAGCATCCCATATGGTCCCCCAAGCATCACTAGGAGTGACTCCTGAGCACAAAGCCAGGAGATCCCCTGAGCATCGCCTTGTGTGGCCCCCATACAAAAATATAAAGAATGAGAGAGGGGGCTGGAGCAATAGCACAGTGGGTAGGGCATTTGCCTTGCACATGGCCGACCGGGGTTCGATTCCCAGCATCCCATATGGTCCCCTGAGTACCGCCAGGGGTGATTCCTGAGTGCAGAACCAGGAGTAAACCCTGTGCATCGCCAGGTGTGACCCAACAAAGCAAATAAAAAGGATAATTTAAAGAATGAGAGAAGTATGGGTGATCTTTATGTCCTGTTTCCCCTCTGGCTCTTTGGTTTGGTTTGGTTTGGTTTGGTTCTGGTTTTGGTTTTGGGGCCATAAAACCAAAGTGCTTGGAGATCACTCCTGGCAGGCACAAAGGACCATGTGGGTTGCCGGGGCTTGAACCCAGTCGGCAGCGTGTAAGACAAACACCCTACCTGCTGTATTATTGCTCCAGCTCCTTTCCTCTCCTTTTTGTTGATAACATATTTTCTGATTTTGTTAGAGTGATTATCACTTTTATATATAGAAAAAACTATAATTCCATAGATAAAAAAATCATATATAATCCCAGGGGAAGAAAATAACCTTCAACGGTGATAAGAAGTAAAGCCTATGTAGGAAAACATACTGTTGAAGGCTATTTTCCGCCAGTGGAAGCAGAGGGAATGCAGGAGTCAGGGAATTGAAAAAGGAAAAATCATGCTCAGTGATGCGGAAAAAATGAAGACTGGTCCTGGGACCTGCCCACAAATAGGAACGTGAGGGGCTGGAACGATAGCTCAGCGGGGAGGGCGTTGGCCTTGCATGCGGCCAACCCGGGTTCGATTCCCAGCATCCCATAGGGTCCCCCGAGCACCGCCAGGAGCGATTCCTGAGTGCAGAGCCAGGAGGAACCCCTATGCATCGCCGGGTGTGGCCAAAAAAAAAAACAAACAAATAAAAAAAAATAGAAACATGAAAGTTCAGTGAGTAGTTCAAAGAAAATGAAAATGCCTTCCAAAAGAAAGTCAAGTATGTGAATAAAAAAACTGACTGTAAATATATGTTTGTGTTTTGTCTCTGCAGCAGTTTGGCAAAATCCTAGATGTAGAAATAATCTTTAATGAACGTGGCTCCAAGGTAAGTTCCATCTCGGTATCAGGGATCCGGGGGTTCCTTTCAGTCTTATTTGAAACAGTAATCAAAACACTTAAGTTTGCCCCCAAAATGTCCCAGCTATCTAGTTTGGATTGTATTATCTCTCAGCATAGCTCCCACAGGGTCGAATTTTACCCTCCTAGGTAAATTGGGAGAGTTAAGGCGAAAAGTCTGAGGGAGAACACAGTGGTAAGGAAAATAGAATGTAAAAGCCACTATTTGGGGACAGACCTAAACTTGGCCCATGTGTTTGTTGTGATTGTTTGTAAAGAAGGGAGAGAGAACTGGGAGAAAAGAGGGAAAAGCTTTGAGCTTGTCGTTCTGAATTATCAGAATGATGCAGCTTTTTAAAAAAGCCGAACTGAGAAACGGCATGCTTAGAACTAATATTTTAATGATTCATTTGACTGGCTCTCTTTCTGCATAAAATTTGACAGGCTTAAATGCAGTGAGTAGTGACTCAGGAATCTTCTGTGAACTGATTTTCTTTTTTTGAAGTAGGAATAGGCGCGTTTCAAAATGCCGCCACTTCAGTGCCAAATTCAGTGAGTTGGCTGGGCCGAGGGAGATGTCTCAAAAGGCTGGAACAGATGACTTGCATGCAGGAGCTCGAATTTAATCCCTAGCTGCTAAGTGTGTCCCAAAATGGGAAAAAAAAAGAGAGAGAGAAAGAGAAAAGAGAGAAATAGTGAGTTGGGTTTTCTGCGTAGGAATAAAAGCAGTTGCCTACAATTTGGTACAGGTGTTCTCTTCTAAATGTGCTCTGTAAAACAAGAAAATTTTCATTAAGTTTTTATTTCCGGGGCCAGAGAGATAGTACAGCAGGCAGGGTACTTTCCTAGCACATGACCCATCGTCTCGTCCCGGCTGGTCCTCCGAGCCCCCCTAGGAATGGTCCCCGAACTCAGAGCCACAAGAAAGCCCTAAGAACTACCAAGTTTGTCTTAGTCCCCCCAAACAAAAATTTATAATAATAAATTTTAACTTCCCCTTGGCCAGGACTGTAACTCAGTGCGAGAGCAGTTGCCTCGCATGTGGGGGACCCTGGGTTCCATACCTGGCACTGCAAAAAATAAAAATAGCAAAACCCCTAATCATTTTTTATTTCAAATTCCCAGCCAACAGGATTTAGAATTATATTCACTAGAATAAGCAGTAATGTTCCAGCAACGAGGGTCATGATTGAAATGATGTCATGGACTAAAAAAGTGTTCTCTGAAAGCAATATTTGAAAGTTTTCTTCCTCCTCAGACGAATGAAACACCCCCCACAGACACAGCTCGTTCTGGCCAGGCATGCAGATGTTTGCCTAATGTTATGCAATCCTACTTGCATTTTCAGGCTTGATAAGTGAAATTTTGAATGAACTTTCATTTGGCCATCAACAGAGCTTTGAAAATATCTCATGGCTATGATTAAATCATTAAGATGAGATCTGTTAAAAAGCTTAATAAAACAAATAACTGAGTCGCTCTTTACATCCTTCCAAACTTGGAGAATCGGTGGCATACCTACAGTTATATATGCCTCCTGACTCTATCTGTGTGTGTATATATATTTATTATATTTTATATATAATGTCCTAAATATTATCCGCTTCCTTTATAAAATGGATCAACACTAAATGTTTTACTCTAACTATATTAATCATTGTTGATTATGAAGAGGTACTTTAGGCTCTAAACTTTCAGTTTTCAGTTAAAAAAAATAGATTAATATGCCTGTGCAGATTTTTTCTCCAGCACTTAATGTGGTAAGTATTTTTAAAATGAAATCTATTCAGCTGTATTGATGTCTCTAATTCACTCACAATGGATTTCCAGTTCTTTGTTGTGTAATTTCTTACATATTTTTGTGACTTTTTTAGATACAGGGTGGGGGAAAAAAGACAATTATTAGAGATGAGAACACATAAATGTAAAATAAATATGCAAAGGTTATTATTGACCTCACTGTTTATCTGAAGTAACAACAGTTTGAATGTGTTTGGTTTTAAACATAGCCTCTTAAAATAGTCTTAACTAGATTCTAAAAAGGGAAGCCCCATTATAATTTAATCAGGTATTGAAGACTTTTCCTCCTTACCATGAATATAATCTGATCACATTCTTGTGAAGCAAAGGAAATTGATCTTTCATAAGATCTTTTACTGATTTCAAGGATTTGCCTACTACCAGTTTTTTTTTTTAATTGACCCAGTCCAATTGCTTCTCCTCTTTTTTCATTTTAAGTTACAGTAAGGCTCCCTCTTTGGGAAATCCAAAAGCAAATGTTGCTTCTCCCGGCTTGATGCCGTGTCCTCACTGGGCCTGTTCTCTTGTGCTACTGAGGTGTAGCCAGACTGTGTCATAATTGGTAATTGTTCTTCAGTAAAGCACAGAAGTAGAGTTGCCCGGGATCTGCCTTCAGGAACTGATACAAAACCTGTCTTCATCCTTTACCCCTCACTGTTACCTAACGTTCTATGCCGGAACGTTCCCGGAGAACTGCCCTCAGAACACATGAGAGAGAGTCCAAACCTTGTTGCCTCTTCTGGAATCCACCTAAGATCAATTAATGAGCACTTTTCTTTTTGTGAATTGAGTTTCTCGGTTCTCTTATGTTGGGGTTGACTCCACATCACAGCATGTCTTGAGGGACCAGAGGAATGATAACATATGGTTCTATTGCACGGTTAAGAGCCGCTCCATCTCGGGGCCACAGTGATGGTATAGTGGGGAAGGTGCTTGCCTGGCATGAGGCCCACCTGGGTTCGATCCCCGGCATCCCATATGGCTCTCTGAGAAATGTCAGGAATAAACCCTGAGCACAGAGCCAGGAGTAAGCCCTGATCACTGACAGCTGTGGGGACCCTTCCCCAAGGCCCCCCCCCCAAAAAAAAAAGAGTTGCCCAGTCTGAGCAGAACACTTTGCTGTACAGAGATGAGTTTTATTGGTACTTTTTGGAGTGGCAGTTAAAAAATGGTCACAGAGTCATTGAGACAAGTGATACGTGTAAAACGTCATTTAACCTAAGGACTCCAAAACAAAATGAAACTCCTTATGTTTATAATGAGCCCCGGGTTCTAGAATATGCCCGCCTAAAAGAGGAAGTGGCCTGTCCCTCCCTTGACTGCTAAAAGTCTACATTTCTCCGAGCTTGGCTGGAGGGTAGAATTTCTGGTTCTTCACAAAGTAATTTTATTATTCCCTATTTTCCTTTTTATCTTCTTAAACCTTCATTTTCTGGATTTGACATACCTAATTGTACAGTGAATATATATATAGAGATATGTATATTCACACATTTATACATATATATGACTTACATGCACACATTTATTCTTAAATTAGTGCATGTGTTTTCCTTTAATCTCCTTCCTTATAGAAACATGAAGTCAGCTGTGTTTAATTTTCTGTGATTAGCTGAAACAAAAGACTGTTCCTTCAAGCAATTAGGATACATAATGAAAAAATGGTGCCTTTGCCAAATTAAAAAAAAATCAAAAAATAGGCTCAAATATCATCTAGAATATGATTCTACGGAGACATATCTTTCCTCGTTCTCTAAATCTCACCAGTCATGAGGAAACTTACTGTAGTGGCCCCTGGAGAGGCCCTGTGACTTAAAATGCTTGCCCTGGGCTGTGCCCAGTGTGTCAGCTGTGCCCTGAAGCGGGACGGCTCTGCCCTCCGCATCCCCAGTGACTAAGGGCGTCACTTGCCAACACCCATCTTCAGGAGGACCAGGTTCAGTTCCTCAGCACCACGTGGCCCACCCAAGCCCCTGAGCACAATCAGGTGTGCCCCAAGTAACAAGCGAACCCTGAAAAGCATCCGTGCTCAAGCAGTTCTGTTGCCAGTCTTCTGATAGACTCTTCGAATAAAATCTTCAGACACACCCATATAAAAATCATTTTTAAGGTGGGCCTCGAGTACAATGGGTAGGACCTTGGATGTGACTGGCCCAGATTTGATCGCTGGCTCTGCATTATGGTCTCCTGAGCCAGGAGTAGCCCCCCGAGCACTGCAAAAGAGACCCACCTGCTCCCGTCCCAAAAAAAAAAAATCATTTTAAATGTACAGCAAGAGATTTAATAAGAAGTAGAAAGGAAAAGCATAAAGTTTATTAGCAACAATGGCCGCAAGTAAATATTCTCATATTCTCATGCATGTCCAGGGATCTAACTCACGGCCTCTCGCACTTACCAGAACTCTGAAGGGGCCAAGTTTACGCTCTGCCTGCAGGGGGCGTGGAGTCTGTCCCCGGCGCCCCCACGGTCCCCTGAGCACAGAGCCAGAGTCGCTCCTGAGTACCCGCTGGGAGTGGCACAAAAATTAAAGCAAAAAGAGTTCAAGGAGCCAGGGGGATAGTCTTGCCCAAAGTGGAGGGCGCTTGCCTTGCACAAAGGCGACCCGGGTTCGATCCCTGGCAGCCCATATGGCGCCCTGAGCACTGCCAGGAGGAACCCCTGAGCATCACCAGGTGTGGCCCAAAAACTGGAAAGAAGGCTGGGGGGGGGGGGGATTGGGGGGAGAGAGAGAGAGACAGAGAGAGAGAGAGACTCACATAATCTCATATAACCCAGTACTCTCTGTGTGTGTGTGTGTGTGTGTGTGTGTGTGTATGTTGGGGCCATGCCGAGGGCTCTCTTCTGTGCTTGGACAACCATGCACTTGGCACTAGAATTAACCCCAGAGCTCCTGCATGCAAAGCCTGTGCTCAAGCACTTGAAGCCACCTGGTGCTTGGGGGTTGGTCCCTATAGTGCTCAGAGAAACTGGGGACCACTCCCTGTGATACCCAGCCAGCTGGGCCGATAGTTCAGTGCTAGGGCCTGAGGATGCAGTGCTGGGAGACCATGCGGTGGCAGGGGTCAGGGCTCAGTCATGGTCCCTAACCCCTGTTCCAGCGTCACCCGTGCCAGGGGGAGAACAGAGCCAGGGCCGCCCTATGGCGCTGGCCCAGGGCTGCCGGCCTGATGGGTCAGTGTCCAGCTCAGCACCGCTCAGGGCCCCCAGCGCCAGGCTGAGCAGTGTTCGGGGGCTCCGGCAGCACCAGTGACCTAACTCAGAGCCGCCCACATGCCAGGCATGTCACCTGCCTCTTGGCTCTTCCAGCCCAGCCCCCTGCCCAGTGCTGCTGTGTCCCTTTGTCCTTGCTGGAGACGCTTCGTGAGAACTCTCTGCTTTTGAAATGTGACCCATTGTTGAACACTGGAAACGTTCCAAAATCTTGTCACCCAGCCCCAGTGAAAATGATCACGCCTTTCATTTTAAACAAATATATATTTGATATTTTTAATATATAAATTTATATTTATATATAAGCATCGACAGGATTCATATTTTTCATCACCTCTTGCCAAAGTCCTTTTGGTTGGGTTGTCACTTGGAGAGTTGTCACCAAAATACTGAATTTGTAGGTGCCTTCTCCCCTCCTCAGACAGGACCGTTTGTTAAAGCCCTTCCAGGACACGGACTAGAGCACCGTAACATTCTCTGACATCACGAGGAATTGTTTTGTTTGTTTTTGGGTGGGGGGGGCCCACACCTGGCGATCCTGGCTCTGCACTCAGGAATCAGTCCTGGTGGTGCTTGGGGGACCATAGGGGATGCCAGGGGTCGAACCCGGGTCAGCCAGTGCCAGGCAAACGCCCTACCCACTGTACTATCTGGCCCCATCTAGGAAATTTTTAGCTTATGTTTTCTCTTTAGACTTCTCCCAGGAGGATTTCTGAATGATGGAAATCTGGATTTGAATTAGGCTTAAGTTTCAACATGTCAGGGAAGATGAAACCTCTGTCCCCATTCCGTAGACGCAAGAAACGTGCTGCAATTTCTTGCCTAGTTCTCTGGCTTTTGATTTCAGACGGGCAGTTATTTCTTTCAAAGTCACCTTTGAAATTATACTAAGTAAGCCTTTGTAAAATTTGACAGGTAACCACTGCTGAGGTGAAATGTTTCTCATTGTATTCAAGTAATTAACTGTGCGTAGATTCCCTGAGGGCTTCATTTCTTTTCTTTTGTTACCATTTTATGGACTTTATTTTTATTTTTGTTTTTTGTTTTTGTTTTTGTTTTTGTTTTTTAATTTCTGTGTTCTGGCCATACCCAGGAGAACCGTCTGCTTTTGATTTCTCCCTTAAAAGTTACATGGTAAATTTTCTTTCTCATTTTTCTGAGATGGAAAACATTTATAAAGATTAGACAAATTTAAAAAATAAAAAGTATCGTTCCAATGCTCATTCCTATTGCTTGTTATTTACTATTGTCTGAGGCCAGACTAAAAAGGTAATAGTTACTCGGCTCCTTTCCACCCTCAGAAATAAATGAATGTCAGAGCAGGTGATGAAACATGGTAGAAATTGTAGCCAAAGTTGTCCGTCTGATAAATGGACCCTTCCTCAGTTTCCAAAAGAACACTTTGATAACTGCATTGTGACTGCCACCACAGTGGGTGTGAGGTCAGGGGGCTCAGGTAACAGTGCCTGGGTTCAGTGGAAGCTTCCAGACCTGCCCTTCAGTCCAGAAAGTTCCTTACCGAGTTAACAGGGGGGGGGGGGGGGGGGGGGTAGGTCCAAATCGAGGCGTGTCTCAGGGTCAACAGCACACTTGTCCCAAAGACCGAGCCCCAGCAAACAAAACGTTACACATGTTTTCACACAGATGTCCTGCAGAAATGGTATTATATTGTATGCATTGGGCTCAATCAAATCTAATACTAAAATTCAGTTGGGTTTCTACTTTTTTGTGTCTGTTTTTGCTCTGGGGACCACACCGGGCTTTGCGCCCTGGGCTTACTCTTGCTTGGTTCTGTGCTCAGGGGGTCCCTCCTGGTGGAGCTTGGGGGACCATATGACGTCCCAAGGATTGACCCCAGATTTGGTTTGCTTTTGGGGTCACTCCTGGCAGTGCTCAAGGGACCAGATGGGGTGCCAGGGATTGAATCTGGCTTGACTGTGCGTAAAGCAAGTGCCTTAAATGCTGTACTGTCTCTCTGGCCCTGGGATTAAATCTTGGTTTTACTTTGTAGTCATTCAGACTTTTTATTATCTTCCTGTTCGGTACATTATCTGACCGTTTTAAAGCTCTTGTAAGGAAAACATGTCCAGTTTTTAGACTGTTTCACTTCATTTTTTTCCCAAAGTAAGAAGTTAGAATTTCTAAGCTCCATGTAAATTAAATTTCTAAGGGTGAAGAGGTAATTAAAACAAAATTTCATGTACATATTTTCCTATTAATGATGTAATAAACCTAGATAGCCTGTGAATATTTTTATCCTGGTACAGTTTCAAAAATTCTAAAATTAAAGAACCCAGTGCATGCTAAAATATTTTGAGCTTTGAGTTAATATTTCTGAAACTAAATTATGAACAGTACTCTAAAAAAAAAGCACACTGATTATATTCTCACCTTGAGGCCTATATTATTTTTCTGTTGCTTCTGCAGACTATTAAAATTTTGGTGGCCTAATACCACAGAAAGGTGTCGTCTTTTAGTTCCAGAGCTCAGGAATCTGAAGTGGGTCTCCCAAGGCCGAATCAGCCTGTCCAGGAACTGTGTTCCTTCAGGATGTGCTAAAGGCGAGTCCACTTGCTGGCCTTGGCCAGCTTCTAAGAGGCTGCCCTTGTTCCTCGGCCTGCCGCCTGCTTCAGTCTGTGGAACCAGATCTAGGCCTATGGCTGCATTTCCCTTCTGACCACCTCCTTCCCCCTCCTCCCCTGCTTAGCACCCCTGTAATCCCGGCTGATCTCCCTAGCTCAAGATCATGGATGTAATCACATCTGCAAAATCCCCTTTGCCATGTAAGGTGTTGGATTCGCAGGTTCCAGAGACAGGACGGGACAGCTTGGGGCAGGAGTCGGGGGCTTATTCTGGTCTGCCACAAGCCTAATCAGCCCCAAAGAAAAAGGGGGAAAGTCCTCTTTCCTCTAGGTTTCTTATCAAGAGGCCCCTCATCATCGTAAAGACCTTCTTCCTCCTAGAGACACTCACGCAGGTTGCTTCTAGCTCGCTGCGTATTTCTTTCGTAGAGTTAGCACTTTTTATTGAACACTTTTGGAGCACTTGGAAGTGAAATTTGCTCTAAAATGTTAATCACTGGGGCTGGAGCAACAGCACAGCAGATAGGGCGTTTGCCTTGCACGCAGCCGATCCGGGTTCGATTTCCAGCATCCCATTAGGTCCCCAGGGCTGGAGCGATAGCACAGCGGGTAGGGCGTTTGCCTTACAAGCAGCCAACATGGCCGACCCGAGTTCGATTCCTCCGCCCCTCTCGGAGAGCCCGGCAAGCTACCGAGAGTATTCGATATGCCAGACACAGTAACAACAAAGTCTCCAATGGAGACGTTACTGGGCCCGCTCGAGCAAATCGACGATCAACGGGAGGGCCTTTACCTTTTACCTTTTATTTGGTCCCCTGAGCATCGCCAGGAGTAATTCCTGAGTGCAGAGCCATGATTAACACCTGAACATCGCCGGGTGTGACCCAAAAAAGAACAACAACAACTAAATAATTTTTAAAAAATAATAAAATAAAATGTTAATCATTGTGAAGACGGTACATTAATACTGTGGGCAATAATACTGTCTCTTGCTAACTGTAGTAACCCATGACCTCACCCGGACTTCTTTCTATGTAGTGATGGTACCCAGATATTCTGTCAGCACCATGAAAGGAAAGCCACAGAACACACGTAGCAATTGGATTTGAGAAAGAGAAAAAAAGAAAAGAAAACCATCAGAAGGACTTGAGGATTAATGTAGTTGAGCAAATGGAATGCTGACTTGACATTTTAAAGTTTAATTTCTAATTTTGTCACCTTTATCTGTGGGGAGAAGCGACAAGGGACGAAAAAGGCCTTATTGGTTTATGGGTACTTAGCAACACTATTCCTCAGTTTCTTTCTTTTCAAAATCAGTGAACAGAGCTGTCCTTTCCATCCCGTGGTTGCTTTTCAAAAACAAGCATTTAAAAAAATAATTCCATATGTGAGTATGGAGTTACAGTTACCATCCTAAAATTTAAAGCCCAGGTATCAGTGTCTATGGATCCTGTTATTAAACTGTAATTTATTCGTTTTAACCCAAGGCAGGAAATGTAAGAAGTATAAAGACATTTGAATATAGATCACAGTACTTCTAGAATGTGATAGAAACCTTATCACTACCTTTGACCTTTCTTTAAAGGTCAGCCAAACTGGCTTTCTATCTTCTACAGATACTATTATAGATGGCAAGGGGGATGGTTAGTAATTTGTCCTTGGATGACTTGAGTAGGTTGTCAAAACAGCTATGACATGTTGGTCCCAAAATTTGTTTCCAAAAATGTGTTCCCTTGATATTTTTAACACATTTGTACATGTTAGCAGAACATTGACTAAAATCGCCTACAGTATTTCATCTTAAGTGACATAAATTTTAAATTTCCTATCTATTTAAGATTAGCTCTTCATAGAGTATTTATGCTGTTGTCCAAATTGATGATAGAGATGGTCCATGGGCATCCAGCCATATATTCATTAAGAGTAATCAGATCCTTTGGGGCTGGAGCTATAGCACAGCGGGTGGGGTGTTTGCCTTGCACGCAGCTGGCCTGGGTTCGATTCCCAGCATCCCATATGGTCCCCCGAGCACCTCCAGGAGTAATTCCTGAGTGCATGAGCCAGGAATAACCCCTGTGCATCGCCGGGTGTGACCCAAAAAGCAAAAAAATAAAAAATAAATTAAAAAAAAAAAGAGTAATCAGATCCTTTGAAATCATGGGGTTTCTTCCATAGTATCTTCTGATTGAGCAATGCATACTGCTAACCATCTCAATAACATGTTTTTTTTACATATAGGAGAATTCTGATATTAGCAAAGTAGAACTTGAATGAAAATAAAGGATTCAGATTATTCGAAGAATTCTAAAGGGGCGTTTTTGTTGCTGGGAAGTGACATCTTTCCCAGAAAATCATAAGAATTTCCCATTTTACAGATGTAAATGAGTTAAGAAAACTTAATCATTACAGAGTGGAAAGTTAAAAGGACAAAGCACCTGGAAGAAAGCTGATAATAAGCTTTACGAAATAGTCGTAGAAGTATACCAGAACCTACTTAGGTCCTTTTGAAATTGCTAGCATGCGTATCCCCCAAAGAGTTTTGTCAGATAAATTGTGAACATAAATGCAAAACGGGCTCCCCGTGGTCTCTGCTTTGTCTGTATAGGGGTTCAAAACCCATCTTTTTAGGGCAGCATCAGTGCACAAATACACTAATCTCAGCTCCAACTCAGTAGCAATCAGTCATCCTGCTATCTTCTGCTCTTCTTTTCCTGTTGAATAAGTGTTCGGCTAATGTTACTAACATAGATCTCATTTTTATTGCAGTTAACTATGTATTTTTCCCTCCAGATGGAAAATTATTCATGTTTAGAAAAGTAGGCACCAACAAATAATGTAGATAAACAGTGTTCTGACATCCATGTTTCAGAATTTGTTCATTTCTGACCACGGTTTTTAACATAAGAGTCGACGTGGTTGTTTTAAATCGGTATTGAAGAAGAATCATAATTGACTGGGCCACTGCTCAGTGACGTTTTTGTTTAGGTGACATAAGTTTCTTCCTCTTCTACACCAAGTACCTACAGAATTATATACATGAAGTAACTGCCTTGTATTAGCCTGTCCTCAAAAGAATTAATAGTAATGCCCACAAAAGATAGGGACTGAAATAATTAGACCACCTTTTTTTGGGGGGAAAAAAGGGTCATTTGAGGGCCAGAGCAATAATACAGTGGGTAGGGCATTTGCCTTGCACAGAGCAGACCTGAGTTTGATCCCCAGCATCCCATATGGTCCCCCAAGCACCATCAGGAATAATTTCTGAGTGTAGAGCCAGGAATAACCCCTGAGTATCACCAGATGTGACCCAACGAGGAAAAAAAAATCATCCTATAATAATCGTGCCTAAGTATCAAGTTTTATGTTTAACTTACTGGGAAATCAAAGATCTAGGATGTCAAAACTCCATTTAATTATTTAAGGGTTACCTGAAGGGCCGTGTATCTTCACAGCATAATTGAGAGACGGTAAAACATTAAAGACCGTGCTCAGATTCTTGGTTGAATAATTTAACCTGAGTAACTCTCTACCTTAATTTTGGTCTGGCCTCACATTGCTTTTTTTTTTTTCCGTTTTATTTTACTATTGTTATCAGTGTCGTTAATCAAATTCTGATTCTCATTATCACCACCTACTACTCTAGCTCCTTATTTATTGGATCGGTCTCCCTTTCCGAAATGTGCATGAACCGAAACTCTGATGGGGGCGGGCAGGGGGGAGTACTGCTGAGTTGTTGCTGATGTCGGTTTCATACTGTGATGATTTTTTTTTTCTCTTATTTTTCAAGAGACCAGTATTGCAATATAACGATGTGCATGTTTTCCCCCCTTCTCCGGCTGCATGCAGGGATTCGGGTTCGTAACTTTCGAGAATAGTGCTGATGCAGACAGGGCCAGGGAGAAATTGCACGGCACCGTGGTAGAGGGCCGTAAAATCGAGGTGCATGTCTTCAATAATTCAATTTCTGGTTTACATTTTCTTTTATTATTATTATTATTATTATTATTTCTCTCTTCTGTATGTTGCCTCACTGACTTCCCATCTGGAACCCTGTCCTGTTCTTGTGTGCGCTGGCGTGTCTGTGCGTTTGTGTCTCCGTCCTCCTTCCTTCTTGGCACTCACCGTGTCGCAAAGTTAACCCTTCGATCCTCCTTCCGTTTTTTTTTTTTTTTTTGGTGGGGGGAGTGGGGGCGTATGTTGTCTGGGGGATTTTTTTGATGTTGACCGACCTGGGTGAATGTGTATGTTGATTTGTTTCTCGTTTACTTTTTTTTTTTCCTCCTTCAACGTGTTCATCCTTCTGCTCTCTTGATTTTTCTCCCCCCCCCCCCCCCACCTTTGCTTCAGTTTGCCAGACTCTGAATTCCCGTGGTCAGGCCAAAATTAAACGAACTTGAAAACCTGTCTGAAAACTGTCCGGTTTATAGCATTGTGTCCCGTTAAGGAGCAAGCCAGTCTCCCCCCACCGCCCCCCTCTCTCTCTCTTGGGAGGCCAGTTCACCTCCACATGGGGTGTGATAAGCCAGGAATCCGTCAGAGGTGGTAGCGGGGAGGGAGGGGGAAAAAAAATCCCATCCCTGTGATGTTAAGATGCTGAGTATCAAGAACTTCAGCTACTGCTCCGGAGCAATGGATGGTACAGCAGGGAGGGCGTTTGCCTTGCTGACCTGGGTTCAATCCCCCGGCGTCCCATAGGGTCCCCCGAGCACCGCCAGGAGGAATTCCTGAGCGCAGAGCCAGGAGGAACCCCTGAGCATCGCTGGGTGTGACCCAAAAAGCAAAAAAAGCAAGAAAAAAAAAAGAACTTCAGTTATTGGCAGAAGTTCTCCAGAGGGGTTGGCGGGCAGGCTGGAATAACTGGTGGGGGGCGGGGGGTGAGTTGGGCAACCCATCTCAGACTGCAGTGAAGGTTAACTGGCTCCTTTCCCGGTTTCTCTCTTTTTTTTTTAAGTATTCCATATGAAAGCCACCATTTTGAGTAAGATGTCTGCATATTTTTTTTGCTTTCCCCCCTCCCTTTTCAATGGTATAGCATTTAGGGCCCCCTCACTCGGCCCCCCCTCTTTCCATGGTAACTATGCCCCGTGCTGGTGATGGTGCCCGATGGCGGTAAGTGAAGTCAAAGACACTCGAGAAGACACTTTTTTTTTTTCCATTTTTTTTTAAATGTGATTACAAAACAATGAAATAAGAAAGGAAAAAATAAAGTCCATCTGCCATCTCACATTAATGCGACAAAAATGTGACTTGACTTGCTGCTACCCCTCCCCTCCCCTCCCCTCCCCTCCCCGCTCCCCTCCCCCCTCACCCCCTTTTCTTTTCTCTGCTGTGGAGTCTTGCGGCCTGGACTTTGGATGTACCGATTGTTTTGTAAACGCCTGAGCTGTTTGATGACTGATGGTGTCCTGGTGATTTTTGCCCGCTGCACATCTTACTCAGAGTTTCTGAACCCCTCTTTGGCTGGTTTTATTAATGCATCTCCTACCCGCCCCCCCAAATCCCTTCCCCCTGCGCTCTCCCTCCGTGACTATAGCTCTCCTTCCTGCCTGTGACCCCCCCCACTCCCTCCCACAGTCCCCAAGTTCTGGTCCCTTCCTTTCCCCTGCCTCACCCACCCACCCACCCACCCATCCCCTCTCTGTTTTATGCCCCCGGTTGGTCTCTCTGGCTGATGGGTCCTTTCTGATTGGTTCTGGCCATTTTTTTTTTCTCCTTTTCCCCCCTGCCCTTGGCTTGCATTCTGCTCCAACGTTAAAAGCTCTGTGCCAGTCTCATCCCTGTCGTGAGCCTCCCTGCTCTTCCTTCTCTCCTCCTTCTCTCTAAACCTGTGTTGTTGTTGTTGTTGTTGTTTTTTCCTTTTCTTTGTGTGTGCGTGTGTGTTTTTAGCTGCATGCTCTCAGTCTCATCATTGTTGTATCCCGTTTTGTTTTGGTTTTTTTTGTTTGTTTTCTTTTTTCAATGTGAAATGTATATGATATTATTTGGCGGCGCAAACTAGAGTTAAACTGGAGTTTCCCCCTCTTGTCCTCACAAAACGAGCACTCTGCCCATTTTCACTGACGCATTCGGATATTTTTATTCCAAACCTCCCAAATATCAGTCTTTGCTTTACACAAATTGATCACTGTACAGATTTTGGCAATAAGGTATTTTCCATGAAGCAAAATGAGACATAATTCTACTTTGTATTATTATTATTTTTTTCAAACGGGCCTTTTTTTTTTTCAGTCCCTGACCGTACAGTAAATGTAATCAAATTATATGATAAAACTGGCCCCTCCTTGCACATCCTTTGTGGTTGGTTTGACCGAAGCCCACGGAACCATTGCTTCTTGTGCCTTTTCTTCATCCCTGTCAAATGCAGAGTGCTTTAAATGATCTACTACAGACTGGAGAGTCTCATAAAATAAAAGAAATAATAAGTTTTGGTTTGGACATTTTCTTCCCAGTTATTTTAAGGGCCCAATTTAAAGGCCTGGGAAAAAAATGATTTCAGAAATTAAATGGGCCGCATAATCTGACAAATTCAGAGTCGTCTCAAAGACTGTCAGTGTGGGATTCTAAATTCCTCTATGTGTTTGCTTCTGAACAGAAAAATCTTACACAAACCAAAAAAAAAAAAATACCAAACATTGTAACAGGTGAAATATACCAATATATATTTCTTCCTCGAAATCGATTTCCTGACCCATGTGCTGAAACTGTTTTATCAGTGAACTTCAGAGTTCATGTGGTTTCCAACCTACACATCCCATAGTTTCCTTAAATGCTGAGATTTCTCAGTTTAAGAGAGATTCAAAGAACATGCACATATGTTTTTATTCTTTGAAGTCATGGTAGGTAACAGAGCCCAATTTTTTCGTTTGAAGACCAAGAAACTTCAGTTTACTCTTGTTGGCCTCATGTAACAAGCACTTTGATTAAAATACTATCTATTGATATTTTAACATTGCTAGATTAATTATGTAAATCAGTGCTTTCTGAAATTTACCTGTTAAACTGAATACTGTGTGACTAGCTGGAAAAAAGCCCCGTTCCCTAATGTGATCTCCTCTCCTGCCCCTTTCTACTGCATTTCTAGGTGAATAACGCGACAGCACGTGTAATGACCAATAAGAAGATGGTCACACCCTATGCAAATGGTAAGAGATTATAAACCATCTTCAAAAGGAAATCATTGTGTGTCAATCTATGAACTATATATAATGTATATAAACTATATATAAAATTCAAAGAATCAGGCTGGAGCCATAGTACAGTGGGTAGGGTGTTTGCCTTGCACATGGCTGACCCAAGTTCAATCTCCGGCATCCCATATGGTCCCCCAGGCACTGCCAGGAGTAATTCCTGAGCACAGAGCCAGGAGTAGCCCCGGCCCTGAGCATCAGTGGGTTTGACCCAAAAAGCACTGTCACTGTCACTGTCCTCCCATTGTTCATCGATTTGCTCGAGCGGGCCCAGTAACATTGTGAGACTTGTTACTATGTTTGGTCTATCGAATAAGCCAGGGGGAGCTTGCCAGGCTTTGCCGTGCGGGCGAGATACTCTCGGTAGCTTGCTGGGCTCTCCGAGAGGGGCGGAGAAATTGAACCCAGGTCGGCTGGGCTGGCCTTGTGCAAGGCAAACGCCCTACCCGCTGTGCTATCGCTCCAAAGGATTTTATTTTATTGGTGGCGGTGGAGGCGGGCAGAGGGGAGGGTTGGTCTGCTCTGGGCCCTGCTCTGGGTTCCTTTGTACTCATTCGACCATGCAGTGCCAGGATGTGAACCCAGGCCTCAGGCATGCAAAGCCTGCTCAAAGCCCTTGGGAGCTGCCTCTCTGACCCGGAAGTATTTTATTGTAATAAATGAACTGTTTCCCTGAAATTGTTTTTCAGTTACTGAGGTATTCTGATCTCAGTAAAGTGCATCTTGCACTTAGTTAGGAGCTTATCATTCGAGATTCCCTGTTACCCCAGGGTGGGTCCCAAGAGGGTGCCTCTTGACATGTGGACACTCTTCATCGTAGGTTACTGCCCCCCAGCTACTGACCAACTTTCACCTTGACCCCTGATCCCTACCCATGGGTGCATGAGGAGAATTCCTCTTTTTTCCCCCCTTTGTTTTGTTTTTATTTTATTTATTTATTCTTTTTGGGTCATACCCAGCAAATGCTCAGGGTCTGCTTCTGGCTCTGCACTCAGGAATTACTCCTGGCAGTGCTTGGGGGACCATACGGGATGCCGGGGATCGAACCCGGGTCAGTTGCGTGCAAGGCAGATATTCTACCTGCTGTCCCGTCGTTCAGGCCCCAAGGAGAATAATTCTAGAGCCCTCACTCCTTTTAAAGGTGCCGTTGGTTTTCACATAGTGGGTGTTAGGTTTCTCACTGGGAGGGAGTTTTCTTTTGAGATGTCATCTGACGCAAACAGAACTTGAATAGCAGTTGTCCGAATAAGTCTAGCTGTGTGATTTCTAAATGAAACAAAATAGAATTTGAAGCTGCGGTCCACCAGGGGTTCCGTCCTCAGTTCTGCCAGGCCAGCTTAGGAGGGAAAACCAGGAAGCTGAAGGGGCCTGAGGCTCCAGTTTTACTCCTGCTGAGTGGCCAGCCCTCCGTGCCCTGTTGTATCTCACAGGTGCTGCAGGGCATTTTTACCTAGATTAAAGGGCAAGTTTCTAGGGCCAGGTGGCAGGTGCATGCCTTGTATGCCTGAGGACTGGATTCAGTCCCATCCCCACTCCCACACACAGAGAACAGTGAGTTTTTGCTGGCTTTTACATTAGACCCTACTGATGGAGCATGGCCGGATACGTTGGTACAATATTGAGTATATCCCATAAACTCTGCAATGGACTATTTAACCTCGCCTCAGAGATGATTTAAACTGGCCTAACTTGCGTTTTCCTTACGCATTTTATCACTGGGATACCGTTGGTACCACCACCTCCCACTTACCTCTCATTTTCTTTTGATTACGGCGGGGGGGGGGCGGGGAAGCCTGAAATTTTGATCAAAAACCCAATACAAACAAAGTCAGGAGAGACAGTCTGTCAGATTTCCTTTAGAGCTTGGGAAATGGTGCAAGAGTAGCAAGAGTCACAGACATGCACTCAGGAGACAGACTCGCCTGGGTCTGACTCTTCTCTTCATAAAACTGTGTGACCATGGGCCAGTTTCATAACCTATCTGATTCTGTTTTCATCTCTGTCAGTTCACCGCCATGGTATTTTGACACTAGAAAGTTCTAGAAGTCTCAAAACCACAACTCTCTGAGCTTATTTAGGAAATGAGGCCCAGAGTTGCATGGTACTTACTTAGTCATACACACACACACACACACACACACACACACACACACACACACACACACACCCGCCATGGAGTGCCTTTTCTTCTCTCTCTCTCTCTCTCTCTCTCTCTCTCTCTCTCTCTCTCTCTCTCTCTCATGTTTTTCTTTTCCTCCCCTTGGGTCACACCCGGTGATGCTCAGGGGTTCCTCCGGACTCTGCATTCAGGAATTGCTCCTGGCGGTCTCGGGGGACCATATGGGATGCTGGGAACCCAGATCAGCTGCATGCAAGGCAAACGCCCTCCTCACTGTGCTATTGCTCCAGCCCCTCTCTCTCTCAGTTTTATGGTGGTCAGGTTCCCCTAATGTCCATGAAAATACATCACCTTGTACGAAGCAGGGCATATTCAAAGTTTTATTGGCAGTATGCCTTTGTCTGCCCTGATTACCAAGAGGGAACACTTAAGTCATAGTTAATGGCCTTTCTAGGAAAGAAAAGGTTGTTTTTCAACTATGATTCTAAACTTAAGCTGATGGACCCCACTTTTAGAAAGCTGCTGCCACTGTGTCCAGGATTCTGGGGACCCGGTGATTCCTGCCGGAGTCACGGGCATCGCAGTTCAATTCGTGTGAGACAATAGATTGCAGGCTACACAACACGTGGGCTCGTAGAACTCCAATAGGCTGTGAACCAGATCGTGCCATATTTTTCCATAAAATCACAAAGAGGTGTTATCATATTATCAGAGTATCTCACCCACATGGCAAAGCCTGGCAAGCTACCCATGACGTAATCAATATGACAAATACAGTAACAAGAAGTCTCAAAATGGAGACGTTACTGGGCCCGCTCGAGCAAATCGATGAAGAACGGGAGAACAGTGACAGATCATATTATCATCTGTGAGCACATAAAATAATAAAAGAGGACTGGGTTAATTCAGAATAAATGGACTTTTCTCATATCTTTACAGCAGCCACTTAAATCTGATCATTGATGTGTGAGGTCTGGATTCTATACATGACACCTCCAAAAAAATTGTAATGCTAATAATAATAAATCTGATTTGTTTTTATTCATAAATATGTAGGGTAGGAATGGCTCAATGTGGTGAACTTAATAGAAAACTAGTCCCCTGAAAAGTCAGTTTTTCAGCAGAACCAACGATGTTTGCATACATATTTGGAAGAAATATATACCTATATAAGTCTTGAATATATAAAAATTCAAGAAATAATATTGGTTAAAATTTTCATAAGGAGTTCTACTCTTTGTCTGTCACACTGTCCTCCCGTTGTTCATCCATTTGCTCGAGCAGGCCCAGTAACGTCTCCATTGTGAGACTTGTTACTGTGTTTGGCATATCGAATACATCACAGGGAGCTTGCCAGGTTTTGCCGTGCAGGTGAGATACCCTCGGTAGCTTGCCAGGCTCTCTTGAGAGTGGTGGAGGAATCGAACCCGGGTCAGCCAGGCTGGCCATGTGCAAGGCAAATGCCCTACCGCTGTGCTATCGCTCTACCCAGTCATATATCTTTTTTAAATAAAATTTTCTTAATTTATATTTCTGTTAAATAAGGGAATGAAAAGTGAAGGTTCATTACGAAACTGAAGTTAGGAGAAACAAAATTCATGACTATCGTGAGCGTTAGTATACGTGTAATGAAAAGGGTTGCTTAACTTCTGCACTTACTATAAAACAGGCACTCAGGTTGGGAGTTGACTAGAGTTTATTTGTTTATTTATTTATTTTTGCTTTGGGGGCCACACCCAGCGATGCTCAGGGGTCCCTCCTGGCTCTGCACTCAGGAATCACTCCTAGCGGTGCTCGATGGGATGCCTGGGAATTGGAATTGAACCTGGGTCGGCCACATGCAAGGCAAACGCCCTCCCCGCTGAACTATCGCTCCGGCCCCTGACAATTTTTTTTTACAACGTTTGTCTGTCTCGTTGACATGGTTACTCCATGAAATCCCAGTGAAAGTGGATTTCCGTCTACCTGGAATGCCATCAGCAGGATGCAGCCTGTCACGGAATGACAGCCAGGTCAAATCAGAATGCAGTCAGAGAAGTCAGTGGGGTCAGTATTAAGGTGATGGAGAAAGAGTACTGAGGTGGGATAAACAGGAGGGGGCATAGTCTAGCTCCCCTCCTGGTTTCTTACGTGGAATCTGGGTCAGCTACGGTGTTCTGAGAGACACCAGGCGAATTCCCAGGTTTATGTCTCTTTTTCTTTCCCACTCCCGTGCTTCGCCCGGAGGCCCTTATTATCTCTTCACTGTTGTCCGTGCTGCTTGGGAATTATCAGGTCTGGAAATGTCATCGCCCTCTCCTCGACCCGCCAGCTGACATTCTAAAGGGACGCTGATAACCGAGCAAAAAATAAACTCATCTGGGAGCGAGGCCGCCTTGGCGCCCTCCCGGGGAAGGGGGGCCCCCTCGCCCCGCCGTTCAGTGCTCCCTTTTCTCTTTCAGGTTGGAAATTAAGCCCAGTTGTCGGAGCGGTCTACGGCCCTGAGTTATACGCAGGTAGTATCTGAAGCCGCGGTTCTCGTGTGCTCCGTCGCGCTGTGACCGCGTCGGCTCTGGAGTCACCGTTTGTAATGTGTGTGTTTGTTTCTGATGCCTCAGCGTCCAGCTTCCAGGCGGATGTGTCCCTAGGCAACGAGGCGGCCGTGCCCCTGTCTGGAAGAGGAGGCATCAACACGTACATTCCTTTAATCAGTAAGTAGCCTACGTTGGCCTGCCATGGGTCTTGGCTGTCGCGAGTAAACGGGAGGGGGGAGGGGGGATGGGTGCTGATCTTCCCCCAAACCCCCCAGTCTAATAATGAACTGAAAGGAAGGAGAGAGAGAGAGAGAGAGAGAGAGAGAGAGAGAGAGAGATCGCACCGTCAAGGTCTGTCTGACCTGACTTGTGCTGGAATCTTTCAGATTCCAATCTGTGACCCAATAACAGCCCTCCCCCCCAAAAAAAGAAGCACTTTCAATACAGGACAATTGGTGAAAGAAATAAAGTAGAGAACCCTATTCCAAACTAAATACCGAGGTTGCCAAAGGTATGGGCTAGGCCGAGACCCTCTGAAGAAGGTTCTAGTCTGCATTTAGATGGTGAAGGAACTAAAGCAAGTGTCCGTGGACTCCCGTTATGCGGCTCCACTGCAGACCAGCTTTGGGCCAGCTCGATATTCTACAGACCAGCTCTTGTAGAATATCGCTTTAGAGCATCGAACGCATTAACTCCTGGCAGCTATGCTGACAGCCCGAAAGTCATTTTGACCTGAGTCTTGTGCTTCATCAAGAAGGATGATGAATTGGGGCTGGAAAGATAGCACTGCGGGGAGGGTGTTTGTCTTGCACGCAGCCGACCTGGGTTCGATTCCCAGCATTCCCATAGAAGTCCCACCAGCAGTGATTCCTGAGTGTATGAGCAGCCAGGAGTAACCCCTGTGCATCACCGGGCGTGACCCAAAAGAGCAAAAAAAAAAAAAAAAAAAGACGATGAAGTGGTAGTCAGTGGCAATGGACTGCATGTCTGCCTGCATTCCAGAGGCTAGCACACTTTAAGCAGGCCCGTAGGACACGCGTGCTGGTTTAAGGACACAAGCTACAGGGAAGAAGTTCGTTCCCTCTGCCCTTACAGCTGGATCAAAACACTTTAGACCAAGGCTGGAGAGATAGTACTGCAGGAAAGGCTGACCAAGCCGGGTTCAGTACCCGGCACCCCATAGGGCCTCCCTGAGCCTTCCGGGAGTGATCCCCTAAGTGCAGAGCCAGGAGTAAGCCCTGAGTACTGCCAAGTGTGACCCAATAACAGCGCTCCCCCCCCCCCAAAAAAAAAAGAAGCACTTTCAATACAGGACAATTGGTGAATGAAATAAAGTAGAGAACCCTATCATGCCTTGCAGGTTATTCTAATATTAAAATACAGAGGAGTATTATTATGAAAAATAATTATCATACGTACCAGGAAGTTTGGGAGTAAGAGTAATAATTGACCAGCAAGAGTGTCTATTCGGTTTATCGAAACTCCCCACAAAATGATGTCTCCGGGGCTGGAGAGATAGCACAGCGGGTAGGGCGTTTGCCTTGCACGCGGCCGACCCGGGTTCAATTCCCAGCATCCCATATGGTTCCCTGAGCACCGCCAGGAGTAACTTCTGAGTACAGAGCCAGGAGTAACCCTTGTGCATCGCCAGGTGTGACCCAAAAAGCAAAAAAAAAAAAAAAAAAAAGATGTCTCCGATTGGGACCTTTCCTTCTCGGCCTGCTTTCTCACGAGCTCACTCTGGAAGGCCCAAACTAGAAAGGGACCAAGAGCAGCCCTGTGGCTACAGCACCCTGGGACTCGTCAGCTGTTGAGTCCCGGGCCTCTCCTGCCATCTCTCTCTCTCAGAGAAGCTGTTGCGTGGAATCTTGCCTTGCTGTCGGTCCAAAGCAAGTTGGACTCTCTGCCGACTGTTGAATGTCAGTTGACGCTCCTGTCATATTTTGGGTCTCCCTTTAGTTCCTGGCTTCCCTTACCCAACTGCAGCCACCACGGCGGCCGCTTTCAGAGGAGCCCACCTGCGGGGCAGAGGGAGGACGGTGTACGGTGCGGTCCGGGCGGTACCTCCGACAGCCATTCCCGCCTACCCAGGGTAAGCATTCCACTCCCCGCCAGGTACCAGACGGAAAGGAAAGCCCTTGACCCTCTCATCACTCCTGGGACCTGACTGTAGTAGAGTGTCTCTGCCTAGCAGCAAATTAACGGAGTTTGTGACAACAACTAAAACGTGCCACTTGTCAGAACGTAACCGAATAACCGATGGCTGCCCCGAACTCTGCGTCTGGGCGACCCCACGCCCCGTGGCCGTGGCGTAAGCCAGGAGCCAGACTGTCTCGTGTTTACTAGCCGTGTGTGGGCATGGAGTTCACTCAGCATCGCACGGATGTGGATTATTAACACAGCTGCCGAGAAGCAAACCAGGAGCTCCTGTTTGTAGTGCCAGCCTTGCCTCTGCCGTGCTCACACCTCCCCACCACCCCGCGTGTATGTGGGGGGGGAGCGGGTCAGGCTGTCACCTGTGCCCTCGCGCCTCCTGGTTCCACCGCCTGGGTGGTGAGCCGCAGAGCTAGTTACCCACAATGGATTTGCTTTCTTTGTAGGAGAACGGATTAAAAGAGGTTAATTCAAAGATGAACCAAGTCCAATTGACTCAAGGGAGGAAGGGAGAAGTAGGAAGAATTAAACTACCGTTGACTTCTGAACGATGGTAAAACGTCTAACGCAGCCGAGGATCCTTCGCCCCTTGATTTTTGTACAGAGGGTGTCTCATGCAGTGGAACGATTCCATAGCAACAAATAAATCCTTTGGCACGGAACTGGGGGCAGCCGGAGAGAGGATGGCAGGCTCGGGTTCTCCCTGGCTTCTCCGTCGTCAGCCCGGAGAGGGGTTTATTTTTACCAAGAGCGGATGGTTCCGAAGTTAGTCGTATCAGGGGCCTCCCTTCGGAGATGGGACGTTCGTGTTCTTCCTCTTCTCTCTGCCTGTTAACAGAGTTTTCCCCCCACCCCCACCCCACCCACACATCCCTAATGAGGAGAAAGCAGACTAGGAGAGGGACCTATGTGTTGCTGCTTCGTTAAAATGTCAAGGGAAAGAGCCTCTTTGGGGGCCCTTCCTGAACAGCAGTTGGCTTTGAGGTGTGCTGTGTGCAGTCGCATCCCTAGTCCGAGTAGGCACGCCATGAGGAGCCCTGCCCGGCACAGCACTAAGACATTTTTATTTGAGAAGGGAAGCATGCATGTCGTAGGGGGCAGGCCCCGGAAGCCACCGGAAGGGAGCTGCTTCCGAAAGTACGTTTTGTTTGCAGTTTATAGATGTTTAAATCCCATGCATCCCATCATCTCCATCTTCTCTCATCACTTACCTTTGAGTTGATCCCTTTCCTCCCCCACACACACCCCTTCCGACTTGACCTTTGACCTTCAACCTCTGACATCTCTTTTTTTAAAAGCTGTGACTCAAGAAGTGGTATTATTGGCCATGGAGAAATGCTCGAGTTAAGCATCAGAGCGAAACCTCGGGGAGTTCTACACACTAGGAAAATTAACTCATGAGACGTCTTCCATTTCAATCCAAGAGAGTGTGCCGTCTTGTTTGCAGAGACACTGTGTTCAGCAGAAACATGGGACTTCTTTAATTTGCCACGTTCCTGAGTTAACTTAGATGGTGATGGAACGCATCCTTTACCAATGCAGGTCATTTCAGTGTATTTGCCAAACTTGAGAAGCTGTTTTCTGACAAGTCCGTGTCAAAAATGATTTAATCTCTGTATTTAACCACATAGATTTCTATGCATTACATTTGAACACTAATTTCCCATGTTTTCCTTTTTCTTTTTTTTTTTTAATTGAGCCACCTATTTTCATGGAAGATGGCAAGGAATAAGTCCAGTATTTTATGGGGAATGGCCTAAAATTGCTTTTCAGCTTAGCAAACTAATTTCCTCACTACTGATTGTATTCTAGCCTCCTATGGCATTTGATACAGGGAATATGAGAATTCTTGTAGAAAATGCAGGTGAATAGTCCTAGTGAGTGAGGCAGCTTAGGGTAGGATTCACTCCTGTTTTTAAAGCCGCTGCTCTTCTCGAGAGAAGAAATGTTTTTTAGCCGTTGCCTGTGTCTCCGTACTGAAATAGAGGAAGCGTAGTTAATCAATCACATGGTCTCAGTGCTTTTCATTTTTGTCAACATTCTTTGTGAGAACAGGTCTCATTTGTGGTTGAGAGGCAGATAACTGTCTAGTAACAGATTTCAGCTGCAGTTCAAGACTAAAACCACACAGAACTCGACTCTCTGAGCATCATAGATGAGTGCAATTTGCCTGTTGCATAACACAAAGGCACACCATAATGAAGGTCTTGCAAAATATGACTACGCTATACACTCAGCACAGTTAAAGGTCACTGGAAATAGAATCAGAAACTTTTCAGCTACCCATGAGTAAGTTACTTGGTGTTGAAATGAAAAATACAGTCATGCCCTCACTTGCTAGTGTATTTATTCTAGTAGAGACGGCATTGGTGCCATTTTCCAGCTTTTTCTGTTTCATTAAATGATGATTAGCAGATCTTCTCATTTAAAAGAGCCAAATCTTGATTTAACAAATACAAAGAAGAGAGAGTCTCTTATATCTACCACTGTTCCATGTCCTTTGGACCCACCGTAATGTTTTTGAGAAAGGACATGCACAAAAATGCCTCGAAAGGTTTAACAATCTCTATTTCAGTTTAAAATTAGTCTAGTGTCACTTCAGGGTTTTTTATTTTTTTTTAAGTCATGCAAATCGATGAACAACGGGGAGGACAGTGCTACAGTACTCTTTGCTACAAGTTCATTTTCTAAACAGAAACATAAGCTCTCTATTCCTAATCTGCTACCATCAAGTTTAATTCTTTAAAAAGACAGAAAATAGGATAACATTTGATCATGCCCAGAACTTTAGTTATCAGTTGTATTTATCAGAATTATTTAGATATTTTTTAAAAAAAAGAGCCCTTAAAATCTTCCAAGTACTCCTTCCCACTCTGGATTATATTGTTACTATCTGGGATCCCCACTGCACCTTTCAATTCTTGGACCTTGGACCAATCACCTTAACCTTTTAGCTCATTATCTCTGCTTGTGAAAGCAATGCATTGTGGGTATTTTTGGTTGTGTTTTTTTTTTTTTAATTACATTTCTCTGTTTACTTTGGTCAGAATTGATTGACTTGTTTTTCCGAGGTGTTGCATTGGTTCTTAAAATGCTGAATAATAATACTTTGCATGCTTGTGTGATCAGCCAAATCTTATCGCATGTCTAATGTGCAGGGTAAAAAAAAAAAAAAGCAGGTGATGTATGGATATCAGGGGGAGGGGCTAAAAGTACGAACTGGAAAAACGAAATACTAAACATCGTTTTGAAGCATCCTTGGCCTACGGAGACTTACCGCCCTAGTGGGAAACTTGGGGTTCATTTTTGCTTTTATGTTAATGCCCCCCACCTTCCCATCTGCCCTGACCCCCACCCCCATAAGCCCAAACTTTAAATTTCTTTTTTTTTAAAAAAAAAAAAAAGATTCCCTGCTAGTGTGCAAGCTTAGCTTTGGTTAACAATTCCGGGGTGAGTGGGGGGTGGTTTAAAATGTTGATGGCTCCAACTGACCCTATGGGTTTCCCATTCAGGTCCTCTGGGAGAGTTCCTTGCCACAACGGTCTTCCTTTGGTGACCGGGTGACCCCGGGGAATGTTCTAGAAGTGCATTCCCTGCCCCACCCCCCTCCCCCGTCCGAAGGCGCTGTGTGAGGTGGGCGCATGCTCACTTCCTCCCCGCTGGCTCGCACTGCGTGCCCCCCTCCCCCGACCCCCACCCCCCCCAGCCCAGGTTACATATTCATACATCACCTGCCCGTATAGAGCGCATGTGCATGCTGCCGTCCTCAATAACCGGAATGTGTTTCTGTTCTTTTGTTTTTTTTGTTTTTGTTTTTGTGTGGATTTTCTGCAGTGTGGTTTACCAGGACGGATTTTACGGTGCTGACCTCTATGTAAGTACACACACCGGGGCCTCTGGACCCCACCCCCCGACAAGCCAGCCTTTTTTTTTCTGTTTCTTTGGTTTGGTTTGGTTTGGTTTTTTTGTTTATTATTTTTTTTTTAGTATAATTTATTAAGTTCTCGTTTTCTTTTTTCCTTGTGGATATATATATTATATATATTTATATATTTCAGAATGCAAGCATGCTTTGCCACTGCGCTTGCCCCCGGGGTGCAAAAACTAAAGCCTTTGGGTGTCCTGATCATGGCTAGGGTCAGTCTACTGGACCTATTCTTTTCCCTTCCCGAGACCCACAGGTGTTCTGTGTATCACTAATACATTCACGAGATGATCAGCAGGTTTAAAGTCGTACTACTGTCATCCCATGCACATATACGTAAATAACGGAACTAGCTTTAGCCCTAAACCAACTCTTTCCCCTTTTTTCTGCTTTTCCTCCTCATTTCACATCCCTTTCTAGATCATCAGAGCTTTAATTTACGTAAATGGCAATAACCTTCTAAGCTGTGTGTTTTCCTCTTTGATGTGCTTTTCCGAGAACACTAAACGGTGAAAGTGAGATCTGGAACTGGCGATGAGAAGAAACCCAGTCTTTAGGCTACGGTCCATGACAGACCAGGGGCTGCTCTCCTTAAGAGCCGTCTGGAGGAAAAGGAGGGGAGATAGGTAGCAATCTAGGCTTCTCCTCCAAACATACGACCAGCATGCAAGATCTCTTTAAACAGCCATCTGAACATGGAATCCATTTAATCGGAGCTAGGCGCAGGGGAAGATTCATGACCCGTTTGTCACGTAGTATTTAAAACCTAGACGAAGACGCTCACTGACAAAGACTCAGAGGTTTTAAGGGTTGAAATCTGCTAGGTTGTCGCCAGAGGACCTTCTCGCGGATGCCAACTTGGTCGTCTGACTGCTCCAGTGTATAAGAAACAATTTTGTAGACACAGAAAAAAATCAAAAAGCCAAAACCTTAACGTCGGCAGGCTGTTGGGCTGCCGTTAGAATGAATTGTCTGGAGGTATTTTCTCCACCTTTCCCAAATCTATCAAGGGAACCTTGATTTTAACAGTTTTCCAGGCGTCCTGGAGTCTTTCTCCAGAGTCTCTAGCAGTCGAAAAACATTGCATGCATTTTGAGGATGTACTTAGAGGTTCTTGGTTTTGCAGGAAGTTGGCAAAGGATGGAACAGCCTTTGAGAGCCTAAGAGATAGTACAGCGGGTAGAGCACTTGCCTTGCGCAAAGCCACCCTGGTTTCTGGTCCCCCAAGCACTCTAAGGTGTGACCTACAAAAACAAATTTTAAAAAAAAGTCTTCAAAGTGCACCCAAATATTGTACACAAGTGCTCTGTTTCATGTAGGCTTTCGGTGTCTGCCTTTATTTAAGAAATGCCCAGCGCGGCCCTCACGTCTTACAAATGGGTTCCTTAGTGAGACTGGCTTCCCCAGAATTACATAAATTTATTTGCAGAGCCAAACACCAAATGCCACGAGCGTATATTTTGTTGCCTCTTGTAGCACTTTAAAATTGACATCTTTCCTCAAGTGGTTTTCTGAGGCGTAGTGATAACACTGTTTCTTGTGCTCATAGTAAAACATAAGGGTTAAACAACCTTGTTCCACACCTCAACTGGATGACACATTTCTGGATATACATATTTTCACGTGATCTTAGCCTATGTGTTCTCCATTGTAGACTAGTAATATCCACATTCTCCTAAAACTCATCTTTGTGTTGTTTAAGTTGTTCTCTTGAAGTCTCATCTGTCAGAGCACTTTTTTTTTTTTCATTTGAATGCTTTTTTTTTCTTTTTGGGTCACACCCAGCGATGCTCAGGGGTTACTCCTGGCTCTGCACTCAGGAATTATTCCTGGCGGTGCTTGGGGGGGGACCATATGGGATGCTGCAAATCGAACCCAGGTCAGCCACTTGCAAGGCAAGCACCCTACCCACGGTGTTATCACTCCAACCCCGAATACTTTTCTAAATAAAGTTTTTTTTTTTCTCTAGCTCCTTATTTAAGGACACACACACACACACACACACACACACACATATATATATATATATATTTTTTTTTAATGTGGCCAACTTCTGCCTTACTAAGATTTGCCCGCTACCTAGTTAAGTCAACCAACCAAATACTTTATTATGATTTTCTCATTTCCTTAATTTGCGATCTGTGGTTTTATTGGGAGATGATTTTCCTATACTTGTTGAGAATATACTCTTTAAATTTTTATATCTACTCATTGGACCACCTTATCCAAATAAACAGAAATAATTTAGTGGTCCAGGTGTCTCCCTGCCCAGTTTTTTGACAAGTGAGCCCTTATTGATGAAAATAATTAAACTAATGTTATCACCTAGTTTGTTGGTTTGGTTTGGTTTGGGGGCCACACCCGGCAATGCTCAAGGGTTTCTTCTGGCTCTGTGGTCAGAGATCACTCCTGGCGGTGCTCAGGACCCCCTGTGGGATGCCGGGGATCGAACCTGGGTGGGCCCCATGCAAGGCAAACGCCCTCCCCGCTGTACTGTCACTCCGGCCGTTATCATCATTTTTTAAATCAGTTATTGCAAGGAAAAGTTGGTCACCTGTTCTAAAATAACCCCTGATCCCTAGAGTGAAAAATAAGAAAACATTGTGAGTTCACTTCCACCGGGTTAATATAACCGTGGTTTTGAAATCTTACCATTTCTCACTTGATATGTTAAATAGGCAAAGATGTTTCTTAAAAACATGGCAACCAAAACTCCCGACCCTTGAACTCTGAGCCGTTCTGCTTCCCCCTGTGTGTTCTCCTCTCTTTCTCTCTCTCTCTCTCTCTCTCTCTCTCTCTCTCTCTCTCTCTCTCTCTCTCTCTCTCTCTCTCTCGTGGAACTCTGTGTTTGTCTGTTCAGTTCCTGTGTCCTCCGAACACAGAATAGCGTGACACAGAGGGGGTTGATCTCCCACTTAGAAAGTGCCCCAAAGTCAAGCCTGGTGAAGAAGAATTTAAGTTGTTGGTCTTGCTTAAACACCATCATTTTAGGCTACAAATGGCGGAGGGCTCTTGGGTTGGATTTGTTTGTTTTTTTTTTTTTAATCTCTCTCCATCTTCTGTTATTCGACCCAACGCAATCCCTGCTAGCCATTTTCTTCCTGTTTCTTTTCCGACACAGTTTCTCTCCAAATAACGGGTTTAGTGGCAGGGCCCATGTTTGTAGAGACCGTGATAACATTCGGGGGGTGTAGCTAAGAGATGGGGTACCTGCCGCCACCTCTCTGGTCTCCCAGAGGGAAAGGCACTTAGCCACACAGAGCCTCTGAAGGGGATTTTAAAAACAAAAACAAAACAAAAACCCACTCCTAATTCTCTTCCTGTGAAAAGCATGCTTGCATCCAAAGGAAAGAAAAGGCTGGTGAGCCCCCTTTTTGCGGGCTGTTTTGTATGATTGTTTTCCTTCCACAGCTGTGTTTTTTGAACTGCTCTTCCTGTGTTCTGTTATAGAATAGTCTTACAGGAACCAATCATTAGCGCTAAAATACCTCAGGTAGGAGTGCCAGTGTGGCCTGCCAATCAATCAGATTGTGGATTGCAGTGAACCAATTGAATCATACTAACCATTCCAGCTCCACGTTAGAGATGGGAACAGAGGCTTTTTTTTGACAGTCAAGGCTTGTGAGTGTGTGATCTAATAAGCCCTGCTACCTCAGCAGCGCACACAGTTCCTCCAGGATGCCCCCGCCCTCCCCCACTCCAAAATGCAGTGCTCCTGTCCCGTGGGCACCTGCCCACCCTCCACGCCCAGGCGTGTTAGATGCGCCATCCGTTCCACGCCACTTCTTTCCGTTTGTCAAGCACTTTTATCCATGAAGCTTTTCGATTTGGAGATTTTAACAGCCCCGAGGGGACGTTTTCTTGGTACTGTGAGAGAAAGGAGAGGAGGGCAGAGAAGGATCCCCCATGCCCCGAAGCCTCCTGCTCCCCCGCTGGGCTCTGGGGAGAAGTCCGTAACAGCAGATGGGCCGCACAACTCTGAAGTTGCCTTAACCCTCTAGACAGACGGGGATTCTAAAATTAGAACAAGGCAGTGCCCTTCCCATCTTTCACCTTCAGAGATGAGCCAGTTCCTTCAGCTAATCAAGCACTATTCTTAGAAAGCTCACTGGGAGCCGGACATGGGGTTGGGGGGGGGGGAGGGGTACAATGGCCACCAAGTGAGAATTTGAAAAGGAACCAACTTAGGGAGAGGCGGAATTAGTGTGTAGAGGTCATCTCTCCCATTTCCGGGGGACACTGCAAACTGATCGGAAGAGCTTCTCAACCCTTTCTGACCCAATTTTGAAGAATAATTAAGGCCAACTTGAAATACTTCCCTGGCAGGCTTTATCCCCGCCCTGCCCCCCCCCCCCAACGACTACTCTTTGGAGTAGATGAGTCTGCCGATCAAAAGCAATATTGGGGGGCTGGAGCGATAGCACAGCGGGGAGGGCATTTGCCTTGCACGCAGCCAACTCAGGTTCGATTCCCAGCATCCCATAGGGTCCCCCGAGCACCGCCAGGAGTAATTCCTGAGTGCAGGCACCAGGTCACACCTCTGTGCATCTCTGAGTGTGACCCAAAAAAGAAAAAATAAAAGGCGATATTGGCAATCCTGATCATTATTATAAATCCTGGTATCTGTGTCTCCCATTCTCCACATCCAACCAGAGAGTACCCTATTGCCCCGGAGGAGGAAAGAGCCCCTCCTCCCCGCAGTCGAGGGGAGAGGGCTGGCTGGGGAAGGACCCGAGCTAGTCTGGGCCCCTGCCCTGTCGTCCTCACCCCTGCCCTTCATGTCCCCGCACGTCCAGTCAGGGCGTGAGCTCTCGTCTTCTCCGCTCGAAAAACACACACATGCCTCTCCTCAGTGTCACATGATGTCACTGTCTTCCAGGTAGAACCCAGGTGTCTTGACATCACATGCTCACCAAAGTCCTGTTTTAATTGGGACCCTAAAATAGTCAAGGCGAGGCCAGCACCCAGTCAGAGGGCGAGTCCGAGTGGGAGGACGGGAGCAGCAGCGAGGCAGATACAGGCCTTGTTACTGCGGCGGGGGGCCAAGGGAAACCCCTCCCGGGCTCCGTTGGACTCTTCAAACACTCCTGGCCGCAGAACGGGTTGGAAAAACCCAGGCCGTGGGCTGGAGTGAGAGCACAGCGGGGAGGGCGTTTGCCTTGCACGCAGCCAACCCGGGTCCGATTCCCAGCATCCCATAGGGTTCCCCCGAGCACTGCCAGGAGTCATTCCTGAGCGCAGAGCCCAGGAGGAATCCCTGAGCATCGCCAGGGGTGACCCAAAAAAGAAAAGAAAAAAGAAAAACCAGACCGTCACTGCAGCGGCTTCACGTTTCTCCAATGACCAAGAATCCCTAGTAGGCGACCGTAGCCGGGGGCAGGGGGCAACAGAGCAGGGACCAGAAACAGTAGCAGCATCAGGGAGGTGGTGGCATCTTCCCCTCCACCGGCCGGAGGTTGGAGATAAGGACGGTTATGGGTTGCGGGCACGGGAGAAGGTCCAATGCCGAAAGACAGCTGAGGGGCAGGAGGAGCACTGTGGCCAGGAGCAGCACAGCGGGGAGTGTTCGGGTCAGGCCGGGGTTGGGAGGCCACAGCGGGGACCCCGCAGGCTGGGGAGGGCCCCAGGTGGGAGCCGTAGGGGCCGTCCTGAGCGGGCGCCAGGAGGAGAAGGAAGTTCTTTTCAAAGGGTCCCTGTCTCCTAGGGTCGGGAGTAGCCAGGCCCACCGTGTCCCGTGGCCAGGGGTCCCCCCCCCCCCGGGCAGCCGTCCATTTGTCCCTACTCCATCAGGGTGTGCCATGGCCCACGCTAATCCCCATTTTTTGTTTTATTTCAAATCACACCCAGACAGAGTCTGCAAACTGCTTCAGATCAACCAGGTCTGATTGTTTGTCAAACCATATGTCTTTTTCTTTTTTTTTTTTTTTTTTTTTTTTTTTTACTTTTTTGCTTTTTTTATGACTCGATGGTTGCTTCAGTTTTGCATCTGGTGCATGGTGAGAGCAAGACACATCCGCTACTTTTCATGGCCTCATATCTCCAAACGAATTATTTCTCCTCCTCCTCCTCCTCCTTTTATTTATGTATTTATTTATTTTTTATTTATTTATTTTTTTAGTTTTCCTCCTCTCCGTTTGTTCGTTTGTGCGGTCAGCTGGAGAAATGTTAACATCTCACTCTAAATCTCTCGGTGCAGTCTCTGTTCCCTTCTCTGATATAACAGATGGGTTACTGCTTGTCATAATTATTAACATTGTGGTGTGGGCCCGGGGTGGGGGCGGTGGGGGGGAGGCCCGAATGACTATTTCTCTGGGCTGGGGCGGGGGGCCAGCCGTTAGGGTCTGGAATGTTAACGCGAGTGGTGACTGACTGTTTCTGTAATACCAGGTCGTGTGGCTGCACGCTCTAGTAATTGAGGCTGTGTACTTCACCGAGCTTGTGGTAGACTTAGGGCAAACCACTGTCCCAAGAGAATGCTGGGATAGATAGCGTTAGCCAATCCAGTCTGAACGTGGTGATTTTTGCTGGTTGTTTTAGCTCCAGATGTTGGCATGCTTAGTTTTTAATGTGATTAATAAATGTGGCGCCATATCCCCCTACCCCCCCACCCACCCCCCGCCTGGACACCCCTCTCTTTCCTACCCATTTTCCCACCCTTGTTCTTTTGGGGGGAAGAAAAAAAAACAGAAAAAACAACTTAAGAACCTGTAATGAAAAACCTTGGTGTTTCAAACTGCACTGTGTTCTCATGTTTGACGAAATCCTACAGATTGGCCAGTAGAATTGAACCCTGGGAGAAATTTCTCAGCCCGGCAAGCTCTGGGCCCTTGGAAATTGGAATGGAAATGAACGTCTCTGCGTTGTCTTGGTCTTAAACTGGAGGGCGGGTGGGGGGCCGTGTTTTTATTGGCTAACCCATCTAAAAGCACCGCAGAAATCGGTCTCTTTGGAGGAAGAAGACGTCTGCGTGAATTAAAGTCCGTGATGGACATTTTTAGTTTTTCTGATTTGGGTGTGGCATCTGGTGACTCACCAGATTTGCTGGAAAATCCGCTGTCCCTGCTAAATATAGCCTCCTCTCTTCAGCACCGCTCTTGTAAGGTAACGAGGCGTGTTGAAAGACCGTCTGCTTTCTTTGCGGCGGATTAATGGGGCCAGAGAGATGGTACAGAGGCTAAGTCCTTGCCTTGCATGTGGCCACAGCAGTGGTTTGAATCCCGGCATTGCATAGGGTCTTCTGAGCACCACCAGATGCTACCTACCCTTCACCAGAGAGCCAGGAGCAACCCTCCATGTGTGCGCGCGCTCACACACACACACACACACACACACACAAAAGCGTTAGTGATTTATAACCATGAAGTAAAATAAGTAGGTTAGTTTGAATGGAAATGTCACCATTCATTTTCTTAGTGATGTTATTCTTTTCCTGTTAGTGAAAGATGGAGATCTTGGCCTCTCTCAGGGTCCCCACATGCAGAGTTAGTGCCACCCCCAGCGTCTCCCCGAGACTCAGGGCTCTTCTCCTGAGCCCCCCAGGCCCTCCTGGGAGAACTCACAACCCCAGACCAACAGCGTGGAGGGATCAGACCACGTGATGGTCGTTGGCCACGTTTATCATGCAGCCAACCTTAACTCGTCACAGGTGGAGGGGACCGTCTCCAGCTAGAAAGAAAGTCGCTGAGCCTCGAACGCTCACTTTGCACCCGGGCCAGAACTCGCTGTGATTTAACAAAAGCGTTGGCTGTTTGGTTTTTCTCTTTAGAAGTTAAAAAAAAAAAAGTCAAGTCCTGAGACATTCCGGTTGACTTCTAGATGACAAGACCACGCAGGCGTGTAGGCAGCACTGCAGCCGGGGTCGCAGGGTTCCCCAGACCTGTGAGGCCCACTCAGCCCGTGGTGTACCAAGTGGCTCGGTCCCGGCCCCTGCGTGTGTGCTTCCTGCTGTGTCTCTGGTAAATCGTTTTATGGCCAGAGTACGGTGACAATCATTTGGATTGCACGCGGCCAATCCCAATCCCATAGGGTCCCCCGAGCACCACCAGGAGAGATTCCTGAGCGCAGAGCCAGGAGGAACCTCCCCCTTCATTCCCCCTCCCCCCACCCCAGCATCGCTGGGTGTGACTCAAAGAAAAAATACCAAACAAAAAAATCATAATGACTCTGACGTAAGATCCCAAATCATGTTTGCGCCTGTGCAGTGCCGGGAATCAAACCCCAGAGCCCCCCACATGCCGAGCGGGCCCTAGACCGCTGATTCCAGCCCTGCTCTCAGCATCGCAGGCTTCCTTCCTTCCTTCAGGCTGTGAGAGCAGAGAGAGCCCGGCCTCTTGTTCTCCTCCCTCCCCACCCCCCCCGTTTGGTTTGGGGGTGACTCTCAAATCAAAAAGCCCGCCCCCTGCATTGGGTGGGGGGAGCCCGTCTTGTACCCGAGGAACAGCATGTGGACGGATGCAGTTTGAAACACTCTCTTCCCATGTGTGTATCTGTGTTGGTGTCGGTCCCCATGTCTGTGTGTCTCGATCCGCTGTGGGGGGTGGGGGTGTCTGTGTCTCTCCGTCCCCCGGGGCAGAGGTCGCTGTAAAGTCGCTTCTCCTCTCTCCTGTAGGGCGGATATGCAGCCTACAGATATGCACAGCCCACTGCAACTGCAGCCACCGCTGCTGCCGCCGCTGCCGCAGCTTACAGCGACGGGTACGTAAAGCCTGGGCCTCCCTGGGAGCGTCCCGCCCCCAGCTCCCCTTCCCACCCTCCTCTCTTGTCTCTTTGCTTTGGACCCCCCCCCCCCCCCAGAGCAGAGCCAGGAGGAACCCACCCAACCCCGATCATCACTGGGTGCGGTTCAAGAAAACAAAGCAAAAACATAATCATGGGAATGACCCTGAAGGAAAATCATCCCAAATCGTGCTTGTGTGTGGGCGATGGCAGGGATCAAACCCGGAACACCCCACATGCCGAGCAGGCCAGATCCCTCTTTTTTTTTTCCCCTCCCTCCCAGCTCCCTTCCAGCTCCTGTAGAAGTCCTTCAGAATCTCGGGGCCGGATGGGGAAGGCGTTTGCCCTGCACCCAGGTTTGATTCCCGGCATCCCATAGGGTTCTCCGAGCACCTCCAGGAGTAATTCCTGAGTGCATGAGCCAGGAGTAATCCCTGAGTATCTCCAGATGTGACCCAGAAAGAAAGAAAAAAAAAAAAAAGAATCTCGGGGCCGGAACAATAGTACAGCAGGGAGGGCATCTGCCTTGCACACGGCCGACCCGGGTTCGATCCCCGGCATCCCATAGGGTCCCCCGAACACCACAGGAGTAATTCCTGAGTGCAGAGCCAGGAGGAACCCCTGTGCATCTCCAGGTGTGACCCAAAAAGGAAAAAAAAGAATCTTAGGGCTGGAACAATAGTACAGCAGGGAGGGCGTCTGCCTTGCACGCAGCTGACCTGGGTTCGATCCCCAGCATCCCATAGGGTCCCCCGAGCACCGCCAGGAGTAATTCCTGAGCACAGAGCCAGGAGGAACCCCTGTGCATCGCCGGGTGTGGCCCAAAAAGAAAAAACTCCTTCAGAATCTCTGAGAGTCCCTGCACGTAGGAGGAGAAGCGAGTTTCTACCTTTCTCCCATTGTCCTCCTCACATCCCAAGACCACGCGTCTCCCGGGTTCTGAGCCCAGTCGGTTGGCTCGGTTTGCCGGGACCTGGTCCGCCCTGCCCATCCCTGACCGTGTCTCTTCTCTCCAGTTATGGCCGGGTGTACACAGCCGACCCTTACCACGCCCTCGCCCCTGCCGCTAGCTATGGAGTTGGCGCTGTGGTGAGTACCTGCCCTTTCTCTGAGGGCCGTCCCCCTCCTCATTTTGAACGACCAGTGGAAAAACGATCAGGGAGGTCATCAGCTCCAGTCGCCTGCCATTGCCAAAGTATTTAAGCACAAAGGACTCTCTGGGGCTGGAGCAATAGCACAGCAAGTAGGGCGTTTGCTTTGCATGCGGCCAACCCGGGTTCGATTCCCAGCATCCCATATGGTCCCTCGAGCACCGCCAGGAGTAACTCCTGAGTGCAGAGCCAGGAGTAATCCCTGTGCATCGCTGGGTGTGACCCAAAAAACAAAACAAAAAAAAAAGAGAGAGAGAAAAGAAGGACTCTCTGGCAAGAGGGCCTCACCCAGTGTGCAGGAATGAATAGTGGCCATTATTCCTGGCAGCACGGAGGCCGGGCAGGAAGCAGGTAGGCAGCTCAAAGTGGCTCCTGCCTGATGCTCACGATGGCCCAGATTCGTTAGCCGGGACAAGGAAGACCCCGGGGACCCATAGTGACCCTCAGATAACCCAAGTTCCAGATGCAGGTGCTAGAGTCCGCCAGGCTGCTCGGGGCCATTCCATCAGTGGACAGTTTGTTCTCAGTAAAAGTATAGGCACCAGGAGTAATTCCTGTCCTGAGTACAAAGCCAGAAGGAACCCCTGAGCATCACCGGGTGTGACCCATAAAAGGAAAAAAAAAGGACATGTGCTCTTAGCAAGCCCAGAATTCTACAGGAGACTTCCAGGCATGTACTATAGAACGATCCCGGTCCTGAAGGGCATCATCTGGGTCCCTCCTCTGGATTGAGCACAGTGGGGAAAGAAGGCAGACCCCACTGGGGGCATCTCTCTGCATGCTGGGGGTCTCTGAGGAGTCTGTTCCTGCAAGTCCCTGCAGGGGACCCTGAACTTCCTCTTCTTGCTGCGCTCACCAACCTTTTAATCCTCATTTTTTGTTGTTGTTTTTTTTTTTTTTCTTTCATCCCCACAGGCAAGTTTATACCGAGGTGGCTACAGCCGATTTGCCCCCTACTGAAGTGACGTGAGACCCCGCCACTGGGACAGCCCCCCAGTTCATGAGGCCTGGCTATTGCAATATTTACAAGTAGAGGAACTCTATAGCAAGATGAAGAGGAAAACAAAAACAAAACAAAACAAACAAAAAAAAAAACCACAAAAAAAAAAGAGAGAATACTTTTTTATACCTCACTATGTTCTTTGAATATGTATTTTTTTTCCTTTAAATTTCTGCCTTTAATTCTTTTGTTCCAAAGATTGTGCATTTTTTTTTCTTTTATTTTTCTTTTTTTTTTAAACTGTGGTAAAAAAAAAATTAATGCATTTCCATGTCTGTATGTTTGTACTTAGCTTATTCTGTCAATCATGGAAGAGGTAGTTCATGAGGAAGAAGAGATTTGTGGAGCTGATAAACGCATCTGATCAGAAGTCAGCAGACAGAATTACCAAAGTGTATCTGGTGCTGGATGACTAGGTCAGGCAGGAGCGCGGAAGAGTTCTTTCCGCCAGCGGGATAATTTCTCTCCTCTTCTGAGTTTCTGGTCTTTGGCAGGCGGTTCTCACTGGCTGTGGCTGGAATCCACATCAAAGCAGGAGACGATCTAGAAGGACTCTCTCCTCTTCCTCCCGTCTTCTCCATGCTTTTTTTGCAAATCATCTTTCAGGCCCAGCCTGAGACAGTTGGTCCAGCGTGTGGAAACAAGAGTCTTCGCGTTTCCAAACGTGCTCTCAACCCGGTGGGTCAGGGAGCCCCTCTCTTAGGAAGCGGTCTCAGAATGAACTCTGGCGTAGGGAATCAGTAGGTCATCCTTTTGCTTTCTTGGAATTCCCGCTTAGACTTTTTCGCTTTTCACGGAACCACAGTTGAGCGCATCTGTCCTTCGAGAAACACCCTGCTCCCATGTCCTCAAAAATTCAGGATTTTCGGACCCAGGGACCGAAGAATAATAGCCAGCAGGCAGATTGCCCCCAACCCCCCACCCCCCACCCGGGGGGACTGGGCTAAGCCCAGGGGTTACCAGGGCAGATTGTGAGCCTCAGAGGGGACGGGGAGAACAGGGGCATCCGGCGGTCTCTTGGCTAGCCGCTCGCGATATTCCTGGTCTCTCTCGCAAACAGAAAATCAGTACAAAGTGAGCTGAGTCCAGCAAGGCCTCCGCCTGCCGCCCCTGGGGGTTTGGGTGATGTGGGCGTCCACGAGCGGGCAAAGGCACTTTGTACTTGCTCCAAAGCCATAGGAATTCTTCATCTTCCAGAGCCTTTACGAGTCCCTTCTCTGCCCGCACTCTCGAGCCCTCGTGGCCGTTAACGCCCAGCTCCTCGTGACCCTCCAAAGATAACTCCGCTGAGCACCCCCCCAAACACCGCAGGACCTACCCTCCGGGCCCCCAGCCTCGCACCCAAGACTGTTCCCCTCCCATTAGCAGGAGGCGCTGAAACAGCCGAGAATCTCTGGTCGCCGCCGCCGGGGGCCGGGGCCCAGGTCGGGGAGGAAGGATTTCCCTGCTAGTGGTCAGCCGGGGCTGCCCAAAGCCAGGGACCTGCCGCGTCCCCACGGTGAGGGCATTAGCGACCAGAGCGAGCACAGACCCCTGCGGCCCCCCTGGCCTCCCTGTAGGTACCGGGTGACCTTTCACCCCCAGCAATGCTGCTCCCGGGTTTGTGCCAGGGCACGGCGTTGCCGCTCTGGTAGGGGTTTGGTTTGGGGTTGGAGTTGGGTTTTTTTGAATGACCCCCACCCCCCCCACCTCCACTCGTGTTCTTGACTGATCACGACTCGTGTCTCTGAATTCAAGTGACCCCTTGTACGCAGAGCGATGGCTCTGGGGGGTGTGGGGGGACCCGCCCGCCCCCTGGGGTCCACGCCTCTTTCCTGAGGGCCGGGGGAGGGCGTCCAGGAAGCCAGATGCAATTCTGCTTGATCCCAGGGAGGCTGGCATCGAGGGGGGACCAGATTGCCCGGGTCGCTGGCCGTGTGGGTCAGGGCTCCCCTCCTCAAGCCAAAGCGGGGTGTGTGGCTGTTGAGACCGTTTTTTTGTTGTATGTATATAGCTATTTTAGTTAGCGGAAGGGACCCCGGGTTGCAGGGCTTTCACGGGGCTAAGGAATTGGGGAGCAGGGGGGGGAATTTTTTTTCCCTCTTTTTTTTCCCCTCTTTTTTTTTTTTCTTTTTTTCCTTTTTCAAGGGAGTGCTTTATCCTGACTAAAGAAACGGAGAAAGACACTTCGTGTCGTGTTCCAAGTGGCAGCCACTCGCTAGGCGGCTGAGTCCAGGCCAGATCCTGAAAGGTGGTTTTCCGTCGAGGGTGGGGAGAGAGAGAGAGAGGGAAGAGGGTTTTCTCTTTTCCCCTGCACTCCAGAGTGGGCACACTGCCCGGTGCGCATCTCAGTTCAGCTGGGTCTGGCTGAGGGCGCCCCGGCCAGCTCCGTAGCCTCCCGGGGGGGCGGGGGGGTCTGTCCCACCGTGTCCTCAGGCTTCCTGCAAGACTGGGCTTGGGATTAATTCTGCAAGAGCCTGCCCCCCTTGCCCTCGATGCCTGCACACGTCAGCTTGTGAGCATGCCCTGCGCAGCACCCCCAACCCCCGAGGCAGGTTCCTCGAAGCTGCAGGGTCCTCTGCTCCTGACTTGACTTCCCTTTGGACCCCAGACCCCAGTCAGAAGAGGGCGCTGGCAGGCGGCTCCCCCAGACGTGGCAACGCGGAGCCCCAGAAGCCGGGCAGCTTCTTTGTAGCTGGATGCTCGGGACTTCCTCCAAGGAGCCCTCCAGGGCTGCCCTGACCCGCACGCCGCCGCCCCCCTCCTCCTCCTCCCGGGACCCTCGACGGCCACCCTTCCATCTTGGCCAGAATCCCTTGTGCTCACAGCCCGTCTCCCGTGGGCCCAGCCCAGCCCTGGCGACAGCTTCATCCTCTCTAAGGCTCTCAGGTTTTCCTAAAACCTACTCAGAACCACCCTTCTGTCTGCGCCCCAGCCTTCACCGCGGGAGGGAGTTGAGCCACTGGTATTTTTTATTTTATTTTATTTTTATTTTATTTTTTTGGAAGAAGAAGGGAAAGGGAGGGGCGGGGTGGCCAGCTCTCTGTTTTAAGGGGAGCTAGGGGTGATCTCCTTGAAATCACCGATGACGACGGCAGCTTTTCCTCAAAGGCTCCTAGCGGTTCTGCTTTTCCTCGTGCAGGAGGGCAAAGTCCCTCGAGGGAGCCCCCTCCGATGGGCAGGAGGCCCGGGGCCAGTTGCCCACACCCTCCGGCCAGCTGCCCACCCCCTCTCCTCTCACCGCTGCTTTGCTGTGCTCAGCCGAGCGCAGTCCCATTAGCAGAATCGCAGACTTTTTTTTTTTAATTTTTTTCTCCCCCAGATAATAGGAGGAAAGGGAACTTGGGGTTGGGGTGGGGCTTGGGGTAGTGGTGTTTGCAAAGCTTAAGTTACCTGTTTGCACTGTTTTTAAGATAGGTAAGACATATAGTGGGCAAGGTGAACACATCCAACGTAAAATTCGTGTGTGTTTCTTTCGTCATGGCTCTTCAAGCTGTTCGTAGTAGGACACCAGTGAAACTTGATTCTCGGTTGCGTACCACACAAACAAACAAAAAAAAAAGGTCTCTTTTTCTTCTTTTTCTTTTCTTTTTGGGAAGCGTTCCTGTCCAAACGCCTCTGCCCTCTCTTTCCCCTTCCCCCGTCCTTGCGTACTTCCTTTCATCCTTGCTTTCCTGACCCAGCAGGCCATATAGCCATCCAGGACTCGAGCACGAGGTAAGGCCCTTGGGCCACCTTGTCCCCTACCAGTGTCATGAGTGCGTTCAAGTCTCTGACACCTGTCTTTGACAATGACGCCCAAGGACCAGACCCCAGCAAGTGACCCAGTTCTTAAACTCGCACGCTCAGAATCAGGAACCCGGAGTGGGGGGGAGTGGGGGGATGGGAGAAGGGACCCTCAAGTATCGCAGTTGGCTGGAGCAGCCCGAGTTCTCCACGTTACCGGAACTGTAGCCAGTTACAGTTTACTCAGGAAAACGGTCGATCACTTCAGCCATGGTAGTGCTGGTTGGCAGGGATTGGTAACGGAGAGAACCGCTCACCGGCCACAACTGACCACCCCCCGTGGTTCTGAGGGTGCCGTGTGGCGAGGGTGTCGCCCACACCGGCAAGCAGACAAGGGAACGTGGGTTCCCTGGTCCTCCCTCTGCCCCCATCTCTGTGACCGACACCAGAGTCCCAGGGGCACTGGAACTTTTGAAGTTTTCTTTTCTAACTATTTTTTTTTTTCTGGTTTGGCTTTTTCCGGGGACTTGATAAGTGCTTTAAGCAATGTCTCTACCCCATCTAGACTCCCAACGTAGTCATTTTCTGATATTTTTTTTTCTGTTCACAGTATTTGTGTGTGTGTGTGTGCGTGTGAGCGCGTGCGTGTGTGTTTGTGTGGTGTGTGTGTGCGCTTTTGGCAGCTCGTTTTGGCTGTATTATATATCGAGTGATGAATTGATTCTCTTTTTCCTCCCCCCCACCCCCCTGCCCTAAAGGATATGAACTGTTTTGGGGTTGTTGTTGATGTTGTTGTTGTTGTTGTTGATTATTTTTTTTTCTCGTGTTTGAATTCTGCTTGTGAATAGCTGGAGCGAACCTGGGGCTGACCCACGTAAGCCAGGGCTGCAGGGTGAGGAGGGGTGGTGGGGGGGGGAGATGGAGGGGCGGAGGGGGTGCCCCCCACACACACAGACCGCCTCACCCGAGTCTCTGAGCTCTTCAGTCCAAATCTCTGCAAGGCTGAAACGCCATCGAACCTCTCTCCCTCCTCCCCACGCCTCGTGGCAGGAACCCGAACTTCCCGCCATGCACCTGCAGTTTTCCGCCCCCCCCCCATTGCCATGGCAACACAGGTACCTTTGGGGCATGGGGGCATCACTTGGGATGCTTGTATAATCGACCACCTCGCCTTTTCTCCCTCACCACTCCCCCATCCCCCCTGCCCCAAATCACTTCCTAGGACCCCCCCCCCCGCCCCCGAGCTGCTGGCCAGGGTCCTGTTTCCCTGCGAACTCCAGAGAAGCACCCGGGCTTTGTGACGGTGTCCCCCCCCCCGACCCCCACCCCACCCCGTTAAGAATCATATGTATAGTAGCTTTCAGACCATACAGTATTCATTGGGTTACTCCTATTATCATCAAGTAGCTGGAATTGTGAAGGTCGGAGTAGTTAGATCTTTAGCTTTTATTCCTTCCTTTTTTTGTATTACTATCCATGTGTATAAATTATTGATCATGTTGCTGGCTTTTATAAACTCTAAGCGAAGGAGGAGCCACTGCCTCTGCCTTTGCAAATGGTAATGAAGCACTGTTTTTAAATAAAAGAGAGAAACACCATTCTCGGGCCTGCGTGTGGTGATCCTGTTGTGTCTGTCCATGCCTCCCGCAGCTCCGGACCCGCGCCTGGAGGTTGGCCCCCGAGACAGGGTGGCGAGGGTGCGTGTGAGGAGTAGTGAAGGGTGCGTGCGTGAGTCTGGTGGGGATGGTGGCGAGAGTGAGTGGTGGTGGCTGATGACCATGGGCAGTGATGCTGAGCGTGAGTGATGGTGAGTGAGTGAAGGTTGTGAGTGGTGGTGAGTGAGGCTGTATGAGGGAGTGATGGTTGTGAGCGGTGGTGAGTGAAGTTGTTTGAGTGATGATGGTGAATGAGTGATGGTCGTGAGTGATGATGGTGAGTGAGTGATGGTTGTAAGTGAGGGTGGTGAGTGACTGATGGTCATGAGTGGTGGCAAGTAAGGCTGTATGAGCGATGATGGTGACCAATGGTTGTGAGTGGTGGTGCGTGAGGCTGAGTGATGATGGTGGGTGATGGTCATGAGTGCGTGAGGGTGGTGAGTGACTGGCATGAGTGGTGTTGAGGGAGGGTGGTGAGTGGTGGTGAGTGAGGCTGTATGAGGGAGTGATGGTCATGAGCGGTGGTGAGTGAACACTGGATGATGATGGTGAATGAGTGATAGTCGTGAGTGATGGTTGTGAGTGGTGGTGACTGAAGGCTCTATGAATGATGCTAGTGAGTGATGGTCGTGAGTGAGTGAGGGTGGTGAGTGAGTGGTGGTGAGTAAGACTTTATATAATGAGTGAGTGAAGGTCGTGAGTGGTGGTGAGTGAGGCTGTATGAGTGAGTGATGGTTGTGAGCGGTGGTGAGTGAAGTTGTATGTGTGATGACGGTGAGTGAGTGGTGGTCGTGAGGGTGGTGAGTGCATGATGGTCATGAGCGGTGGTGAGTGAAGACTGGATGATGATGCTGAATGAGCGATGGTCGTGAGTGATGATGGTGAGTGATGGTCGTGAGTGGCTGTGCTCAGGGATCACTCCCGGCGATGCTCGGGGAACCACAAGGGATGCCAGGGATCAAATGGATTCAGTCCAGCTCACAGAACATTGGCATTTGGCAGAGCCTGGGTTTGAAAATCCCTGTTGTAAGAATATTTGCCCCCTAGGATTTGGGGCTCCCCAAATGGGCCACAGTCCTCAACTTCCCAATGCCTAACCAAGTCAGAGAGGGGCAACTCACATACCTTCCTGAGCCTCGTTCAGTTGTATGTCTTCCAATGGGTGCAAACACCAGGGGTACTGGAGAGGGGGTCTAAGTCAGAGGGGCCCACACATCCCACAGCCTGAGAAAACGGTCAGTATTTGCCTTGGAGTCCCCTGTTCCTGAGGGAGAGGGAGAGGGAGGGGACAGGGCCTAAGGCCTTGGCATTGCATCCCACCATCCCCAGGGTGACTCCCCAGCTCCGCTGGGTGTGGTTCCCCCAGGCACCACTAGAGTTGCTCCTGAGCACCGCCGGGTGTGTTCCCCCCACCCCCCACCCACCCCCACGCCCATCCTGGCCCACACCAAGAGACTTGGCTATCAGCGTCCATGCCATCCCCAGGTGCCAGGCCTCAGCACGCCACACTGCCCTGCTCTTTCCAGGAGACGCTGGCCCTTCAATAGGGAGACTGAAGACTCCGGCTGCCCTGTGGACGGGGCAGGGACTTCCCACCCGCCTCCCTCTGCCTCGTGAGGCTCCACCCCACCCCACCCCCACCTGCCTCAGGGCAGTTTCTGGGGAACAGTGAAGTTATGGGGAGCACTCAGGGTTGTGGGGAGGGCGGAGAAGCGTCTCACCATGCTGGTCAAGTGGTTTGCTCCCCAGGTCCCACCCCACACACTCTGCACGCTCCCCACCCCCCCCACCCACCGCAGCACCACTGGATATGGCCCAAAATCTGGGGCGGGGGGGATCAGGACTCCCCCAGAATGGGACAGGGGGTGATTGCAGGACGCAGCTCACTCCTGCACTGCAGGTTCTCTGGTCAGTCTGGTTTTGTTTTTTGTTTTGCTTTTTGGGTCACACTTGGTGATGCTCAGGGATTACTCCTGGCTCTGCACTCAGGAATTACTCCTGGCAGTGCTCAGGGGACAGTATGGGATGCTGGGAATCGAACCCAGGTCAGCTGCATGCAAGGAAAACGCCCTCCCGCTGTGCTATTGCTCCAGCCCCACTTAGACAACTTTTAAATGAAAACATGTGACTTCCCCCATCCCATGTGCTTTGTTCCACCCCTGAGGCCAGCAAGAGGGGACCGAAGGCTCCGTTGGAATAGGTGTGTACGGTTCAGGCCACAGTTTGTCTTATGCCATGAAAATGGCATCCCACAAAAGGCGCCCATCAGCAGTCAGATTTCATCACACTAAGCAAAAGAGAAAGACAATGACCAGATGAGCTCATCCATGGTGGGGAGAAAGAAGCCAATGAGGACCGCAAACCCGAAGGGAAGCAACCTCCAGGATGCTGCCTCAGAGCTGGGGATGAGAGCAGGGGAGTGGGGAGGGGGTGAAGGGCAGAGAAGGCCCACTGGGTTGGAAAGCGAGTGGTAATGGTACTTTGGTGGTGGGGTCGGTATTATAGTCGTTTGAAAAGGGGCCAGAGCGGTGGTACAGCGGGGAGGGCACCTGCCTTGCACAAGGCTGAGCCAGGTTCGATATCTGGCACCACACGTGGTCCCCTGAGCACAGAGAGAGGAGTAAGGCCTGAGCATCGATGAGTGTGGCCCAAACCGAAACCAGAGGGAGAGAGGAGAGGGAGAGAGGGGGAGAGGAGAGAGGCAGAGAGAGAGCAAGAAAAAGAGGGAGGGGGCCTGGAGCGATAGCACAGTGGGGAGGGCATTTGCCTTGCACACGGCCAACCCGGGTTCGATTCCCAGCATCGTATATGGTCCCCTGAGCACCACCAGGAGTCATTCCTGAGCGCAGAGACAGGAGGACCCCCTGAGCATCGCCGGGTGTGACCCACTGCACTGCACTGTCCTCCCATTGTTCATCGATTTGCTCGAGCGGGCCCAATAACGTCTCCATTGGAGACTTTGTTGTTACTGTGTTTGGCATATCAAATACTTCACGGGGAGCTTGCCAGGCTTTGTCGTGCGGGCGAGATACTCTCGGTAGCTTGCCGGGCTCTCCGAGAGGGGCGGAGGCATCGAACTCGGGTCGGCCAGGTCAGCCGCATGCAAGGCAAACGCCCTACCCGCTGTGCTATCACTCAGCAAAAAAAAAAAAGGGGGGCGGGGAAGCAAAGAGTGAGAAAGAAGCAGAGAGACAGAGAAAGAAGGAGAGAGAGAGAGAGCATAAAGCGATTGCCTTGCACGTGGCCAACGTGGGTTCGATTCCCAGCATCCCATAGGGTCCCCCGAGCACCACCAGGAGCAATTCCTGAGTGCATGAGCCAGGAGGAACCCCTGAGCATCGCTGGGTGTGACCCAAAAAGCAAAAAAAAAAGAAAAAGAAAGAGAGAAGCAGAGAGAGATGGAGAGAAAGAGCAATAAAGTATGACACTGGAATGAGGATCCTCCCAGGATGGGAGATGCATGTTGAAAGTAGACTATGGACCGAACATGATTGCCACTCAGTGCCTCTTTTGCAAACCACAGCACCCAAAAGGAGAGAGAACAAAAGGAAATGCCCTGCCACAGAGGCAGGGGGGGATGGGGGTGGGAGGGATACTGGGATCCGTGGTGGTGGGAAATGGGCACTGGTGGAGGGATGGATGTTTGATCATTGTACAATTGGAACCCAAGCACAAACATTAGCACAGCGGTAGGGCGTTTGCCTTGCACGCAGCCAACATGACCGACCTGAGTTCGATTCCTCCGCCCCTCTCGGAGAGCCCGGCAAACTACTGAGAGTATCTCGCCCGCACGGCAGAGCCTGGCAAGCTCCCCGTGACGTATTCGATATGCCAGACACAGTAACAACAAAGTCTCCAATGGAGACGTTACTGGGCCCACTTGAGCAAATTGATGAACAATGGGAGGACAGTGACAGTGACTACTGTACCTCATGGTGTTTCACTAATAACAATTTAAAAAAAAAAAAACTAAGACACTGGATCTCTATAACGTATCCAGGCTTGTAAACTGTTACCTCAACCAAAAACATTAAACAGAATCATACCATATTTCCTCACACAAACCTCGAGCGCCTCCCGGCTCAGGGTTCCTGGCGGGAGCACACACCACCTCCTCCCTGCCCTCCAGAACTCACCTTCTGGGCTTTGCACCCCTCCACCTGCTGAGATGACCTTCCCAGCCCGTGTCCCCGCGGCCCCTCCCCAGCCGGCCGTGGAGCCAGGAGCCAGATCGCTGCTTCTCTTGACTCCGCAGCCACCAAGGGCTCCACGGTGCCCTGGTGATGTTCAGGGCGTGCCCCTGTCTCTGCGCTCAGGGGTCTCGCCCAACAGGGCTCAGGATATCCAGTGGGGTGCTGGGGATCGAACCCACGTTAGCCACACGCAAAGTCAGTACCCTCTCCACCATGCTACCTCTCCAGCTCCAAAAGTTGGCTTCGGCGGGGAAGGAGGGAGGGAGGAGTCATCCCGGAGCACACCTGGTGGTGCTGAAGGCTTAGTCCTTGCTCTGTGCTCAGGGGTCTCTCCTGACACTGCCAGGGATCAAACCAGAGTTGGCCAAAAGCAAGACAGTCGCCTTAAGCCCGGAATGGTCTCTACAGCCCTATAACGATCATTTTTGACGACTCGAATGCCTTCTACTAGCTCTGTAGCACTGTCCTCCCCTTGGTTCATTGATTTGCTCGAGCGGGCGCCAGTAACGTCTCCCTTGTGAGACTTGCTGTTACTGTTTTTGGCATATTGAATACGCCACAGAGAGCTTGCCAGACTCTGCCATGCAGATACTCAATATACTCTTGGGAGCTTGCCGGGCTCTCCGAAAGGGACGGAAAAACCAAACCCGGGTCGGCCGTGTGCAAGGCAAACGCCCTACCCGCTGTGCTGTCGCTCCAGCCTTTTATTTGAAAAGTAAATAAATAAAAATAAGTGTTTACTTTAAATCAAAGGCCTTCTTTAAATCAATGAACGTTAAGCAGAGCGGCATCTTGAACTCCCAAGAAACCTCAATGAGCTTGGTTATCGTGTGGATATGGTCGATGGTGCTGAATCCTTTGCGGAACCCGGCTTGCTCGCATGGTTGTCCTTCATCTAGTGTTCTGCCAATCCTATTCAGGATGACTCGAGTGAACAGCTTGTAGATGACAGACAATAGGCAGATCGGGCGATAGTTGTCAATGTCATGGATGTCTCCCTTCTTGAACAGTAGTACGGTCCTGCTGGTTTTCCATTGGGACGGAACCTTGCATTCAGACAGGTAGCGAGTGAAGAGCCGAGCCAGTGTATTGATGAGTACTGACGGCAGGTTCTTCAGGTGTTCAGGTCTGACCTTGTCTGGGCCGGGTGCTGTTTGTTTCTTTACCGACGAAATGGCATGTCGGATTTCGGAAGGGAGAACGTTGGGAACGACATACCCATCCTGTGGAATTTGGTATGTCGGCAAGTGGACGTGGCTATTGAAGAGATTTGAGTAGAAGTCATGGATAATTTTCTCCATTGCCGTTCTGGAGGATGTGATGGATCCATCAGGACGTCGGAGGGCAGTCATCTTGGTCTTATAGTTGGCGAAGGACAGGCGGGCGTTACGAATACTTTTCCCGGCTTCTGCCGCATCTACCAGTACTTCTGCTCTTCTCTCTTTGAGGTCTTCCTTGATCGCATCTCTGCATTGCTTTGCGAGCTCGGACGTTAGCTTGCGGTTGCCTGAGGCATGCGCCAAACCACGCTGGCGAATTAGCTCAAGAGTTTTCGAAGATAGGCGACTTTTTGTGGCTATCTCTCTCTGCCAAGAACGCCATTCCTCGCACATTCATGGAGGTGCTGAAGCAGTCGATCGTATTCCTCGTCAATGTTGTCAACAATGGCATCTTCCCATGTTGCCGCAATAGTACCAAAGAGTTCCCAGTTGGTGGTCATTCTGGGAGTTCTCTTTTTGAACTTTGCAGCCCTTTCTCCCTGCTCTGTGAAGTAGAATTTTGCACGAAGGAGACGGTGGTCCGATCCCATTCGAAATTTTGGGACAACAGCGACATCAGTCAGGCAAAACCGTCGATTGAATATGATGTGGTCTATTTCGTTGTGGAATCGTCCACCGGGAGACTCCCATGTCCATCACAGACAGTCTCTCACCCTGTTCGTTCCATTCTAGGCCATGGGTCCCGATGTGAAGTTCTTCAGCTGATCTTCTCGGTCCTATCTTGGCATTAAAATCATCCACAATGATCTTGTAGAAGGTGTGGTCTTCTTTATAGAACTTCTCTAGCTCCATGTAGAACTTCTCGATTTCTCTTTCATCATAATGAGATGTTGGTGCGTAGACAATGAAGATAGAAACTGCAGGCAGTGAGCCACATCTATTCAAATGTAAACGTCCGATTCGGGTTGTTAGGCATTCGAATGAATCAATGCTCTTGGCCAAGTTTGTGTTGACAAGGACACCGACGCCTCCAACACCTCTTTTATCGCATGTTCCGAGGAACAATTCTTCTCCAGTGTCGAAAACGGCATGGTGAGATTCGTGCCTTCTTGTCTCGGTCAGACCAATGATGTCGTACTTGATCATTCGCGCTTGTACCATCAGGTCCTCGATGGATGCATCTGATGCTAGCGTACGTGCATTGAAAGTACAGACGATCATTTTTGTCTTCCTTCGTTGTGGCAGCCTAGGTCGGCCTTGAGATTTTGTCGGCCTCTCCTTTCTCATCCTTCTCAGTGCTGCCATGTCGGTGAAGCCTTCAGGGTCAGGTGAGACGGAAGCAGTCATTGGAGCCCTAGCCAATCAGGGCATTCAAGCCCAATACATCAGGATCCTCCGTGAGCTGTATTGCGGATTCACTACCAGGATCTCACCATTCTACAGAGAAGTGATCGTTGATGTCAAGAGAGGGGTGCGGCAGGGTGATACCATTTCACCGAAACTCTTCAGTGTCACCCTCGAGAACATCATGCGACAACTGGAATGGGAAGGAATGGGAGTGAAGATAGATGGTCGGCAACTACACCACCTCCGCTTTGCCGATGACATTGTTTTAATAACACCAAACATCAGCCAAGCGGCACAAATGCTGGCCGACTTTGACCGTGAGTGTGGAAAGGTAGGACTACAGCTGAATCTTACGAAGACAATGTTTATGAGAAACAGCCTTGTTCCTGATGCCCCATTCGCTCTCAATGGAATGACCATCTCCGAATGCAACAGCTATGTGTACCTAGGTCAAGAGGTCAACATGACAAATGACCTGGCACCCGAGCTGCGCAGGAGGAAGAGAGCGGCTTGGAACGCCTTCAAGAACGTCGAAGAAATAGCTAAGAGGACGAAGAACCTCCGGCTCCGGGCACATCTCTTTGATTCCACTGTTCTTCCTGCATTAACATATGCCTCAGAGACCTGGGCCCTACGCAAACAAGATGAGAACGCCATTCAGGTCTCCCAAAGAAGAATAGAAAGAGCTATGCTTGGAATATCATGTTTCACTCAAATGAGAGAACGAATCCGGAGTTCTGACATCCGTCGACGATCAAGGATCAGGGACGCTGTCTCGTTTGCCAAGGTGTCGAAAATCAGATGGGCTGGTCACGTAATGAGATTTAAAGACGACCGCTGGACTAGAGCTGTTACTGATTGGATTCCACCGGATGTCAAGAGACCGCGTGGCCGCCCACCTACCAGATGGTCAGACTTCTTCGTCAAGATCATGAACGATCGGTTTGAGGCCCTTCATGTTCCCGGAGCAAACAGATGCCATTGGGCTACACTAGCACGCGACAGGGACAAATGGAGACGTTACTGGCGCCCGCTCGAGCAAATCGACGACTAATGGGAAGTTAAGTGATTAAGTGTTTACTAAAATTGCTTTTTTGGGGCCACAGCGTTGGGCACACGGTGCCCACCTAGAACCCAGGACCTCACCCCCATGGGCACACAGGCTCCTATGGAGCTCCTAATTCTCAGCCCGAGGGCCTGCCAGCTCTGTGCCCCTCAGCCTAGACACTGGGGCTTCATATTTGTCATCACAGGACCTCCCACCTGGCCCTTCCCTGCCTCCATGCTCACCGGGAGGAACTTGCAAGAGGTCCTGGTGTCCTGTCCATGCTCACCTTGGTTTTTGGTTGCTGGACCACAGTCATCATGGCTGGATATGGGCCACGGAGAATGTGTGTGGTGGACCCGTGCCATCCCTGCCCCTCGTGGGCAGTGCTCCCCACGACTTTGGATTATTCAGTGCCCCACGACTTTGGATTATGCAGTTCCCCACGATATTGGATTATGCAGTGCCCCACAATTTTGGATTATGCAGTTCCCCACAACTTTGGATTGTGCTGTTTTCTGTTCCTTGTTGTTCCTTCCGAAAAGTGGGGAGACTTACTCCTGGCTCTGCACACAGGAATCACTCTTGATGGTGCTCAGGGGGGCATATGCAGTGCTGGGGACCGAACCCCAGTCAGCCACGTGCAAGGCCAGCTGACCTTCACGCTGTGCCTGCTTTCAGCCCTAGTTTCTTCCTTCTTTCTTTGCTATTGTTGCGGGGTTCCACCCCCATGAGTCCTGGAGAGGGGGAGTGATGAGAACTGAACCCAGGACCTCACTCGTGCCAGACAGGGCCTCTACCCCAGCACTAACCTCCCCAGTACCAAGTTTCCTTTCTCTTTTCAAATAAGGACAGTTGCTTCCTGCCATTCGTCACTCATATTGTTTCCTATGTGGGTTTATTTTTTCATTTTTTTAAAAATAAATCCCCGTGAGCTACAGTTACAAAACCTTCATGTTTGTGTTTCAGTCATCCAATGAATGATTGAACATCCATCCCTCCACCAGTGCACATTCTCTACCACCAATGTCTCCGGTTTCCCTCCCACCTCCCCCACCCCTACCCGGGTCTCTATGGCAGACAATTTCCCTCTTTCTCTGTACTTATGAGTATTATGGTTTGCAATACAGATACTTAGAGGCCATCGTTTTTTTGGTACTTTCTACTTTATCGCTGGAGCGATAGCACAGCGGTAGGGCGTTCGCTTTACAAGCGGCCAACATGGTCGACCCGAGTTCGATTCCTCCACCCCTCTCGGAGAGCCCGGCAAGCTACCGAGAGTATTGGATATGCCAGACACAGTAACAACAAAGTCTCCAATGGAGACGTTACTGGGCCCGCTTGAGCAAATCGACGATCAACGGGAGGGCCTTTACCTTCACCTTACCTTTATCTACTTTCAACACACATCTCCCATCCTGAATGATCCCTCCAGCCATCATTGACTTAGTGATCCCTTCTCTATCCCAGCTGCCTTCTCCCCCAGCTCCTGAGGCAGGCTGCCAACCATGGAACAATCTCCCTGGCCCTGTATCTGCTGTCCTTGGGTGTCAGTCTCATATTATGATATTTTATATTCCACAAAGGAGTGTAGTCCTTCTATGTCTGTCCCTCTCTTTCTGACTCATTTCCCTTGGCATGATACTCTCCATGACCATCCACTTAGAAGCAAGTTTCATGACTTCATCTTTTCTAACGGTCCTCTGTGTTTTCATTGGTGTGGATGCCGTCGTGAATGGCACCTTCCTGAAGGTCGTGTTTGCTGACTTGTTTGGTCCATCGACAGAAATATAACTGATTCCCAGCCATCCTCACTGTTTCACGGCATTTTCACCAGTTGAATGAATTCCTCATGAACTGACTCTTCTCACCCAAGTCCATTTTCTTATGTTGGGTCCATGCTTGATCAGATCAGCTTGAATTGCTGAATTATTTAACTTGAGGAAATTCACTCAGGTGATATCACAGTCAGCAGCTGGCTTACAAACACCACTCTTCATTGGGAACTGGCAATACATTTTATTCTTTATTATCATTAATAATAATATAAAACCCAGCTTTATTATTATTATTATAAAACCCAGCTCCCAAAGAGAACAGCGCAGAGTCTCCTGCCCCTGCCTGTCCCCACCGGGACCCCTTGGAGGGGGGAGGGTTGAGTTTCTCTCCCCCCTCCCCGCACCCCTAGCAGAGCCCCAGCAGCTGAGGACCTCTGGAGCCAGCCACGGCCATGCTGGGACCACTCTCCACACGTCCGGGCGGGCCTCATGCATGAAAGAACTGGCAGAGGAACCCAGGCATGCGGGTCCCGGGGCTGAGGTCTCTAAGCCTACTTGGATTGGGACTGGGCCTTCTCCAACCAGACTCCCATCTTCCAGTAAGTAGGCGTCACATCCACCAGCTGCCACTAGCGCCAGGTTGGTCCCATCAACGGCCAAGACGCAGAGACTATAAAACCCGGCTCCTGGAAGCACATGGCCGCATTCGTGGCCGTGCAACATCTTATTATCTTATTTTTTCCTTTGGAGAAACTGGCAGGCTACCAAAAGTATCCTGCCCGCACGGCAGAGTCTGGCAAACTTCTCGTGTCGTATTTAATATGCCAAGTACCAGTAACAATGATGGGTCTCATTCTCCTAATCCTGAAAGAGCACTGAAATGGCTCTTTTAAAATCTCAGGGCTAGAAAGAAGGAGATGTTACTGGTGCCTGCTCGAGGAAATCGACGAACAACAGGATGATCGTGATCGTGATTATTATTATCATTTTGGTTTGGCGGTCACTCCTGGGGGCTCGGGAACCATGTGGGACTGACAACTGAACCTGTGTCTTCTTTTTTTTTTTTCTTTTTTGGCTTTTTGGGTGATACCCAGCAATGCTTGGGGGTTAATCCTGGCTCTTCACTCAGGAATGACTCCTGGCAGTGCTCAGAGGGCCATATGGGATGCTGGGTATCGAACCCAGGTTGACTGCATGCAAGGCAAATGCCCTCCCCCCGTGCTATTGCTCCAGCCCCTGAACCTGTATCTTCTGCACATGAAGTACGCACAGCGCCTTCTTCCAATGTTTGTATTAGCATCAGGAGCTGAATTATCAAACTAATAGGATAATCATAAATTTCCCCTTCTTATTTACTCCCTTAATATACGACATCACGTGTATACACTGCAGACTTTTGCATCCCTTATGTTAAAAATTTATATTCTCAGAGTCCAAGAGATAGTATAGAGCTGGTGTGATAATCCAGTGGGGAGGGCCTTTGTCTTGCAGTGACCAACCTGGGTTTGATCTCCAGCTTCCCATAGGGTCCCCTGAGCACTTCCAGGAGTAATTCCTGAGTGCAGGGCCAGGAGCAATCTCTGAGTATCGCTGAGTGTGACCCAAGAAGCCAAAATTAAATTAAATTAAATTAAAAAATAAAAGCAAGAGATAGAGATAGTCCAATGGGTAGGGCTCTTACCTTGCACGCAACCAACCCATTTTCACTCCCAAGCACCCCAGATGGTCCCGTGAGCACTGCAAAGCATGATTCCTGAGTACAGAGCCAGGAGTAAGCCCTGAGCACCACCAGGTATGACTCTAAAAGAATAAAAAATAAAAAACATACTTTCTGGGGCCAGAGAGACAAGGGTTAAGATGCTTGCCTTGCACACAGCCAATCCGTTTGATCCTGGGGACCATATATTCAGATCCCTGAGCACTGGCAGGAGGGATCCCTAAGAACAGAGCCATGAGTGTCCAGGGCAAGGAAGGAAGGAAGGAAGGAAGGAAGGAAGGAAGGAAGGAAGGAAGGAAGGAAGGAAAGGGGAGGGGAAGGAAAAACCTCCTGGGATACCCACACCCTCGAGCTCACATCAGAGCCTTTGTGACTTCTCTGGTTAGCCTGACTTGAGCCCGACCCTCCCAGCCTCCGCCTCTTCTGTCATACCTGGGTGGGTCACAGTCAAGAACCAGCCAGTGGGGTTGGGTGCCCCCCTGTTCTGTGAAACTACAGTCCAGTGCTCCTCCTCAGTCTGGCTGGTCTCCGGCTCCGACTGTGATGGGTGTTCACTTCTGCCTCACGGGCCCACACCTGTTCATGTGAAAGCCCACAGGCACCAAACTATAGTGCGTGCCTCGGAATCACCGAGCACAGCCCTTCCTCACAGTTCAGGCACTGAGGGCTCGTCTGCTGCACTTGCCAGTAGGGTCACCCTAATCACTGCTGTCCCCTCACCACCAGGGCTGGGGATGGGAGGCAGATGTGCTGCTACTGGTGTGCTCTGACCGACATCCCATAACAACCCTACCTCAGACAACCCACCTCAGACAACCCACCTCGGACACCCCCACCTCAGACATCCTGCCTCAGATACCCTCACCTCAGACACGCCATAATAGATATCCCTACCTCTGACACCCCGCCTCAGAACCCCCACCTCAGATACCCCCACCTCAGAACCCCCACCTCAGACACCCCATAATGGACACCCCTATCTCAGACAACCCACCTCAGACACCCTCACCTCAGACACCCCATAATAGATATCCCTACCTCTGACACCCTGCCTCAGAACCCCCACCTCAGACACCCCATAACAGAAACACACACCACCTCAGACACTCTGCCTTAGAATCCCCACCTCAGACACCCCATAATAGACACCTCTACCTCAGACACCCTGCCTCAGAACCCCCGTCTCAGACACCCCATAATGGACACTCCTACCTCAGACATTCCCACCTCAGACACCCTGCCTCAGAACCACCACCTCAGACACCCCATAATAGACACCCCTACCCAGCGGGTAGGGCATTTGCCTTGCACGCAGCTGACCCAGGTTCGATTCCCAGCATCCCATATGGTCCCCTGAGCACCACCAGGAGTGATTCCTGAGTGCATGAGCCGGGAGTAACCCCTGTGCATCACCAGGTGTGACCCAAAAAGAAAAATAAATAGACACCCTGCCTCAGAACCCCCACATCAGACACCCCGTAATCGATACCCCTACCTCAGACACCCCATAATAGACAGCACTACCTCAGAACCCCCACCTCAGACACCCTATAATAGGCACCTCTACCTGAGATACCCCACTTCAGATACTCTCTCTCAGAACCCCCACTCAAGACACCCCAACTCAAGACACATCCATCTCAGATATCCCACCTCAAACATCCCCACCTCAGATCAGCCCACCTCAGATACTATACCACTGACACCCCCACCTCAGACACCCTTCCACAGACATCCCCTCGGACATCGCCCCAGACACCCCACCTCAGACTCCCCACCTCATACTCCCCACCCCAGGGACACCCCCACTGCAGAGACCCAACCTACAGCGTGCTGGCGAGCAGCGTTCCCTGAGTGAGGAAGACACCCTCCTCCCCGTCCCCTCTACCTGGAAGCCCCCGGGCCCCCCTCCCTCCTTCCCCAGCGGGCCCTTTCCCGAGCCCCCGACAGAACAAACCTTAGCATCAAATATCCAGGGAGCATGCACTGAGGTACTGAGGGGAAGGTGGGGAGAGTGGAGATGGAAGAGGGCTTGGGGTGGGGCAGTGCTGTCATTTGGGGGGCCAGGAGATGGCTCCTTGCTAGCATGAGGCTTTTTTGGGTGTCTATTATGAGGTGTCTGAGGTGATGGTTCTGAGGCAGGGTGTCTGAGGTGGGAATGTCTGAGGTAGGGGTGTCCATTTTGGGGTGTCTGAGGTGGGGGTTCTGAGGCAGGGTGTCTGAGGTAGGGGTGTCTATTATGGGGTGTCTGAGGTAGGGATTCAAAGGCAGGGTGTCTGAGGTGGTGTGTGATTCTGTTATGGGGTGTCTGAGGTGGGGTTCTGAGGCGGGGTGTCAGAGGTAGGGGTATCTATTATGAGGTGTCTGAGGTGAGGGTGTCTCCCTGCCCTAGGCACCAAGCCTGGCCCTAGCAGTTGTCATCTACCATCCATCCCCGGCCCTGCAACTCATCTCAAAGCACCTTCATCTGGGGGCCAGGTGGTGACTCAGGAGCACATTACTTTGCAAGCTTTGTTAGGTCCTGGGCACTTCATGTACCCATGAACCACCCCAGGAGTGACCCTCCCTCCCCCACCAGTACTGGGCCAGGAGTGGCCCGTTGGTTGCTGTCAGTTGTGACCCAAAAACCAAAATTCACACCCAAATCCTAATGTCTCCACATTTAAGGAATTTGGAATAAATAGCTCATCTGATGAACTGGAGCGATAGCACAGTGGGTAGGGAGTTTGACTTGCATGCGGCCAACCTGGGTTTGATTTCTTTGCCCCTCTCGGGGAGCCCGGCAAGCTACCAAGAGTATCTTGCCCACACGGCAAAGCCTGGTAAGCTACCCGTGACATATTCAATATGCCAAAAACAGTAACAATAAGTCTCACAATTTGTTGTGAGATGTTACTGGTGCCTGCTCGAACAAATCGATGAACAACGGGAGGGCAGTGCAGTGCAGTGCAGTGCAGTGCAGCTCATCTGATGCATTTGTTAAAAAATAGTTCCGAGCAATTCTGCCCAGTTCATTTGCATGGATGAGTGGCTGATAATCAGGGAAGATGGAAATTCACAAGCCAGGTTTATGTGGGAGCTTGGTGGGGGCGGGGGGGGGGGGTTGGTTGGCTTTTTTTGTTTGGTTGGTTGGTTGGTTGGTTGGTTTGATTTCTTGGCCATACCTGGCAGTGCTTAGGCTTTAGTCCGAGCTCCACTCTTGGGATCACTCCCGATGTGCTCAGGGGACCATATTGGCTCCCAGCTGCATGCAAAGCAGATGCCCTACCCACTGTACTATCTCCCTGCCCTTCCATCCACACCCCACACCCCCCACATACACACATACAAGCCAAATTTAAAGGGAAATGTTTGCACAATTGGTGGACAGGACAGATCAGCAAGGAACTGGATTTAGGAAAGTCTGTGAAGTAACTTGTGTTACTTTGCGTGCGCGCGTGCAACACACACACACACACAGAGAGACACACACACACACACCTCTGACTATTCCGATGGCAGGGGAGGACAAATGACAGAGTCATTGAATATGTGATTGGCCCCAGAGATTCAACTCTTCAGTCACTCTCATGCTTACAGGTTGGGCCCTCTTGCCACTGGGTCCTCCCTGGGCCCTCACCCATTTTTGTCCATCTAAGATATGAAAGGCTTAGCCTGGAGTTTGCAGCCAGCAATCCAGGCTCTCGGGAGCTCAGGGTCTCGTGCTTGGCTTCTCACGGCTGAAATCTGCAGGATGATGGTCTTAGCAGCCCTGGAGCCTGAGGAATCCATTATTCCAGAAGCCACAGCCGTCTCACTGGTTATGCAGACAAAGCCCTGGCCCTCTGCCAGCCTCCAAGGCTGAACCCTCCCGGCCGATATTTGAACCGAAAATAAACATCAGCCTCACCATGGGCAAAGTGAGTCAACTTTCACTGGGAAGATGCAATTTCAATACTTTTCCCTGGGAGAGATCACGGTGGTAGTGGCAGAGCCGAGGATGAGGAGGATGAGGAAGAAGAGGAGGGGCTGTTGGTTTTTGTGAAAGTTTTCCGATTTTCTTTCAGAACGTGAAAATATTCTGGTGAGTCTTCTATTTGAAGACTGGTGCAGAATTTCGTGTAAGAACAAACTTGATCACTTGATACCCCGTTATTCATTGATTTACTTGAGCGGGTGCCAGTAACATCTTCATTCATCCCTGTTGCGTGCTAGCGTACCCCAATGGCATCTGCTCGTTCTAGGAACATGCAGAGCCTCAAACCGATTATTCAGGGTCTTGACGAAGAAGTCTGACCGTCTTGTAGGTGGGCATCCACGCGATCTTTTGACGTCCTGTGGAATCCAGTTAGTAATGGCTCTAGTCCAGCGGTCATCTGTAAGCCTCATTACATGTCCAGCCCATCTGATTTTTGATGCCTTGGCAAATGAGACAGCGTCCCTAATTCTTGAGCGTTGACGGAGAATGGAACTCCGGATTCTATGTCTCATTTGAGTGAAGCATGTTACTCCAAGCATAGATCTTTCGATTCCTCTTTGAGAGACCCGAATAGCGTTCTCATCCTGTTTTCTTTCGTAGTGCCCAGGTCTCTGAGGCATATGTTAATGCAGGAAGAACAGTGGAATCGAAGAGATGTGCTCAGAGCTGGAGGCTCTTTGTCCTCTTCATTATTTTTTCAACGCTCTTGAAGGCATTCGAAGCTGCTCTCTTCATCCTGCGTAACTCAGGTGCCAGGTCATTCATCATATTGATTTCTCGACCTAGGTATATATAACTGTTGCATTCGGAGATGGTGGTTCCGTTGAGAGTGAATGGAGCATTGGGAACAAGACTGTTTCTCATGAACATTGTCTTTTTGAGATTCAGTTATAATCCGACATTTCCACACTCACAGTCGAAGTCAGTCAGCATTTGTACTGCTTGGCTGATATTTGGTGTTATTAGAATGATGTCATCAGCAAAGCGGAGGTGGTGTAGTTGCCGACCATCTATCTTCACACTTTACAGTGCACTTTTCAGGCACTTTTAATGCCCTGTAAACTCTTTCGCCGGCTATGATCCAGATGCTCCCAAATAAATCTCGAAAGAGATCTGTAAGTGGCAGAATTTCTTCTGGTTCCCACACAAGGCTGAGTTGTCCTGGGGCAACTCAAAGTGAGGCGAGTGAACCCTCATGCCTGCCAAGTAGAGTCTCTCAGCCCAAAACATCCACACTCCACAATTGCCACCAGGCTCCCGGCAGCACCCCACTGCTCGGACGAGCCTCATCCAGAAATGAAAGTGTTGAAAAACTCAAATATGCGAGTTTTGTGACTGAAATCTCCAGCTTTCAAGGGGTCGGGGATGGGCTACCTCCCCACATCTCCCCGTACTTCTGGAAGCCCAGCAATCATGCACACAGCCCACAGCTGCTACTCTGTTAAGAATTTAACTCCAGCTGTATCACCCAATTAAAAATTTTGAACACCCTGGAGCACATGGTTGCAATTTCGGCCGCACAACATCTCAAACTCTTCAACACCTATAAACCAGGAGTTTAGCATGCCAGATTGGATGGGATGTAATGTAGAAGGCAGCTAATCTGGATTAACAAAATGTAGGCACAGAAGGCTTAACCTGTAACAAGATTTTAGGAACATCTTGTACAAGGGCTTAAGGGCTCCATGGTGAGATACAACCATATTCATTAACTTTCTTCTAAGGAAACATTTCCTGATCATCCTTGTAGCAAATTATTGATAACAAGAAATGTAAAATAAATGATTAAGGGCCTGCGATGGGGGCAGGCTCAAGGGGTGCTTGGGAAAAATTGGAAATAATGATGGTGGGAAGGTGTGATAGTGGTGGGATTGGTGTTGGAATATTGAATGTCCTTAACTAAACTAATTGCTTAATAAAATTATTAAATGGGACTGGAGCAATAGCACAGCGGGTAGGGCATTTGCCTTGCATGCAGCCAACATGGCCGGCCCAGGTTCAATTCCCAGCATCCCATAGGGTCCCCCGAGCACCGCCAGGAGTAATTCCTGAGTGCACGAGCCAGGAGTAACCCCTGAGCATCGCTGGGTGTGACCCAAAAAGCAATAAATAAATAAATAAATAAATAAATAAAATTATTTTAAAAAAAAGATTCCCATCCAGGAAGAGTGTGATCTTGGTCCCGAGCACTGTTTGGGAGCCCCAGGGCCAAGGAGAATAGCCAGTGTAACATGGGATGATGCTTCTTCCGCTCTCTCCATTTCACACCAGACACAGGCAAGCATTTAGCACTGACGCCGCTGCAAGCAAACCACGTGACCCAGACAGGGCCAATCAGAAAAGGCCCCTGTTCCTCTCCCCGGCCCTTCTGGAAGCAGCTGAACTTGGGGGTTGCAGTGGCCCTCTTTTCTGCACCTAGCAGAAGCCTATCTGCAAATGGAGGGATAAACCCATGCCAGTGTTATTATTTTTTTTATCACCCAAAGCCTTCTGTACCTTTTAAAGCCCTTCACGATCACGATCATTCTGTTGTTCGTCGATTGCCTCGAGCAGGCCCCAGTAACGTCTCCTTCGTCCTAGCCCTGAGGTTTTTAAAAAAGTGCCATATTCAAGGCTCTTTCAGAGTTAGGAGAATGAGACCCATCATTGTTCCTGGTATTTGGCATATTGGGTACGCCACGGGGAGTTTGCCAGACTCTGCCGTGTGGGCAGGTTACATTCGGTAGCCTGCCACGTTGTCAAGAATGGGATAATAATTTGCGGCTGCGCGCTTCTGGGAGCTGGATTTTATAGTCTCTGGGTCTTGGCTGCTGATGGAATTACATGGCGCCAGGGGACCAGTTGGTCGGTGTGACCCCTGCCTACTGGAAGATGGAGGATCTGGGTGGAGGATGCTCAGCCCTGGTCCGAGCAGGCTTGGAGATCTCAGCCCCGGGACCCGCATGCCTTTGTTCCTCTGCTAGTACCTTCATGCGTGTGGAGAGTGGTCTCAGCATGGTGGTGGCTTGTTCTGCCCCTTTAAAGCCCTTGCACCGATAAATTGCTTTGCCCCCAAAAGCTCGTCTGGTTTGGGCCACTTAAATCTACCATCGTGAAAACCTCTGTATGTCTAGTTGAAAGACCACACAGAGTCAAGGAAATATTTGGTAATATTCAAAAGTGTCTAAAAAAACATGGACTGGAGCGATAATACAGCAAGAAAGACTCTTGCTTTGCATGCAGCCAACTTGGGTTTGATCTTCAGCATCCCATAGGGTCCCTGAGCACTGCCAGAAGTGATTCCTGAGTAGAGAGCCAGGAGGAACCTCTGAGTATTGCCAGATGTGGCCCAAAACCTTTTTAAAAATATTTTTTCTTAAATTTTTATTAGTGAAACACCATGAGGTACAGTTGTAGACCTACAAAATTTTTTTGAGAAGTAATTTTTAAATTTTTTTATTTTAATTTTTATTAGTGAAACACCATGAGGTACAGTTGTAGACTTACAAATTTTTGTGCTTGGGTTTCAGTTATACAATGATCGAGTACCCATCCCTCCACCGGTGCCCATTCTCCACCACCACCAGTCCCAGTATTCCTCCCACCCCCCATTCCCCCATCCCCCCCCCATCCCACCATGCCTCTGTGGCAGGGCATTCCCTTTTGTTCTCTCTCTCCTCTTGGGTGTTGTGGTCTGCAAAAGAGGCATTGAGTGGCAATCATGTTCGGTCCATAGTCTACTTTCAGCATGCATCTCCCATCCTGGGAGGATCCTCCAAACACCCTTTATTTGGTGCTCCCTTCTCTATCTGAGCTGCCCTTTCCTCTAGAGTGCCCGGCTGGCCTCTAAGCCATGGAGTAATCCTCCTGATGGTGGTCTTGGCTATTCTTGGGTATTAATCTCCTATTTTGTTACTTTATGTCCCCCAGATGAATGCGATCTTTTTATGTCTATCCCTCTTTCTGACTCATTTCGCTTAGCATGATACTTTCCATGTAGTACCACTTGTATATGAATTTCATGACTTCATCTTTTCTAACAGCTGCATAGTACTCCATTGTGTAGATGTACCAAAGTTTCTTTAACCAGTCATCTGTTCTCAGGCACTCAGGTTTTTTCCAGATTCTAGCTATTGTAAAGAGTGCTGCAATGAACAAACAAGTGCAGATGTCACTTCGACTATACTTAAAAAAATATTTTTAAAGTGTCTATAAAAGACACTTTAAAATGAGGAGCTAGAGCAATAGCACAGCGGGGAGGGCATTTGCCTTGCATGCGTCTGCCCTGGGTTTGATTCCCAGAATCCCGTAGGGTCCCCTGAGCATTGCCAGGAGTGATTCCTGAGTGCGGAGCCAGGAGGAACCCCTGAGCATCTCCGGGTGTGACCCAAAAAGAAAAAAAATGAAATGAGGAGCTGGAGTGATTGTACCGTGAGGAGGGCGCTTGCCTTGCACACCGCCAATCGGGGTTCAATCTCCTGCATCCCACATGGGCCCTAGACTTGCCAAGGGTGATCCCTGAGCTCAGATTCAGGAGTAATCCCTGAGCTCCAAAACAAAACCAAAATGAAGTGAAACAAGGGCTGGTGGAAAGCGTTGCTTAATGCCAACAGCAGAGTGGAAGGTCAGGGACTGCAGGCCACGGAGCAAGTGGAGAACAAGACGGCCTGGCGGAGCACATGGCGGGAAGCTCTGCAGGACACTCCTTAAGGGCCTCAGGAGGCAGCTGACCAGCAGGGTAAGGACTTGGACACCCAAGCAAGGAAAACACAGGCAAAAATCATTCTGCAGGTGGGGCTGGAGTGATAGCACAGCGGGTAGGGCGTTTGCTTTGCACGCAGCCCAATCCTGGTTTGATTCCCAGCATCCCATATGGTCCCCAGGAATAATTCCTGAGTGCATGAACTCCTGTGCATTGCTGAGTGTGACCCAAAAAGAATTTAAAAAAAAAAAGCATTCTGCAGGAAAGGAAAAACAGCAGCAGGATCACTCATGGCGCCCAGGTTCTCGCCGTGTTTACTTGCTTGTTTGATTGGGGGCCACACCCAGCAGTGCTCAGAAGTCCAGACTCCCAGCCCTGCCGGCATGTTCCCTACTCTTCACTGGCCTGAATGTTCCAACACCTGCTTTTAATGGCCCTGCGCTGCTTTCCAGACCATGGCTGAGATAGGAACAAAGAAGGAACATAAACAGCCCTTTTTTCTGTTTATGGATTTGTTTTTTTTTTTTGCTTTATATTTATTATTTATTTAATTGAATCACTTGTGAGATACACAGTTAAAAAAGTTGTTCCTGATGGGGTTTCAGTCATCCAGTGTTCCAACACCAGTTCCTCCACCAGTGCACATTTGCCACCACCAATGTCCCCAGTTTCCCTCCCGCCACCCCCCCCTCCCCCGACACACACACACACACACACACACACACACACACACACACACCAGCCTGCCTCAATGGCAGGCACTTTTTCCTCTCTCTTTGTCTCTCTCTGTCACTATCTGTCTCTGTCTCTCCCTGTCTCTGTTTCTCTCCTTGTCTCTTTCTCTGTCTCTCCATCTCTCTCTGTCTCTGTCTCTCTGGCTCTCTGAATCTCCCCTGGGCCCTCTCTCTCTCTCTCCTATGGGCATTATGGTTTGCAATACTGATACTGTACATCCCTTGCCTACTTTCCACACCCAGCTCTTGTCCAGAGTGATCCTTTCTAACTATTATTGTCAACCTGGTCTCTTCTCTTTCCTAACTGTCCTTTGAACCCCCCCACACACACTTGTGGCAAAGTTCCACCACTGGCCAGTCCTCCTGACCCCTCTTCTCCCTGGCCTTGGCTATCAGTCTCATACTATTTTTTTAATACCCCAGAGATGAGTGTAGTCATTCTATATCTGTCCCTCTCCTTCTCCTCAGCATGATACTCTCCATGTAAGGTGGGCATGTGTTGAATTAAGCCATGCCAGGAGGCTTTCTTGACCCTTCAGTGTCCAGATGGCCTGAGAGCACTGCAGTGGGAGGAGCAGCTAACCACTCCGCAAACACACACACACACACACACGCACACATGCACACACACATGCACACATGCACATACATACACACATGTACACTCATGCACACACACATACACACACATGCACACACACATGCTCACACACACACGCACACTCAGTGTTTGTGATGGAAGCTCGCAGGGCAGACTCAGGGATGTCCTTCCATGTACAAATCCACGCTCTCATCCCGAGGTCCCGCTGCTGCTGTGGAGAAAGGACCCAGGGGCAGGTGAATTCTTCCAGAGGCCTCACAGAACAGCGCAAATGCCTTCCCCAGGACACCCCGTCTCTCAGCACCAGTGGGACCTGCTGTCTGATCCCGTCTAGAGAAGATTGAGGGGAGCAAGGGGCGTTGAAGGGGGAGAGGTCCCCTACCACCTTCTCTTCCAACTTGCCCACCCCCACACCTTACGTTCACTCTGGCCAAGGTGTCCCAGCGTGGCCCATCAGAGTGGGACTTTCTGATTCTTTGCCTCACCCACTGGGGAGAGGGACACCCTCCTCCCACCATCCCCGGCTGCCCGGCCTCCAGGGCCCCGCCTACCTCTGACCTCTTCTGTCACCTCCTCCTCAGCTTCTTCAGTCCTGAGTGGGGATGGAGTCCCCATGGCACCCTCCGTGGAGGAGCTCAGGGACCTTCTTGCTTGCAAGAGTTTCTGTCAAGAGAAGGGACCGGTGTGACAATAATAGCTGGAAATGATCACGCTGGACAAGAGCTGAGTGTTGAGGGGCTGGAGTGATAGCACAGCGGGGAGGGCGTTTGCCATGCACGCAGCTAACCCGGTTTCGATTCCCAACATCCCATATGGTTCCCTTGAGCACCACCAGGGGTAATTCCTGAGTGCAGAGCCAGGAGGAACCCCTGAGCATCGCTGGGTGTAACCCAAAAAGAAAAAAAAAAGAGCTGAGTGTTGAAAGCAGGTAAAGGGATGTACCTGATAAACTTTCAGCATTTGTATTGCAAACCACAATGCCCAAAAGGAGAGAGAGAGAGAGAGAGAGAGAGAGAGAGAGAGAGAGAGAGAGAGAGAGAGAGAGAGAGTAAAAGTGCCTTTTGTAGAGGCAGGCTAAGGGAGGGGTGATGGGAGGGAACCTGGGGACACTGGTGCTGGGAACTGTGCACTGGAGGAGGGACGTGTTGGAACACTGACTGCAACCCAGTCATGAACAGCTTTGCAGTGGGCTATCTCACAGTGATTTAATTAAAAAATAAATTAAACTTAAAAAAAGAGTTCTGTCAAATAGCAAAAGCAGGGCATAGACGTGGCTGGAGCGATAGCACAGCGGGCAGGGCGTTTGCCTTGCGCGCGACCAATCCGGGTTCGATTCCCAGCATCCCATATGGTCCCCCGAGCACCGCCAGGAGCAATTCCTGAGTGCAAAGCCAGGAGGAACCCCTGAGCATCGCCTGGTGTGACCCCCAAAAAAACCCACCCAAACAGGGGGTTAGATCCACAGCACTGCAGTCCGGACCTGTGCCTCCCACTGGCTGACCCAAGTCTGAGCCTGGCACCCTTTGGCAATTCTCTGAGCCCCTCCAGGGGTGCGCGTCTCCCGAGGATAGGGCCAGCAAAACCCCACTTGGAACAGGCGCGCTGCAGGGGGCTCCAGAGCTCGGCGCAGGCTCCGGTGGGCCCTCCCGGCCGTGCCATCCCGACTGCACCCCCCCAACCCGGGGCAGGGCGCTTGGCACGTGCCCAGGGAGCAGGAGAAGTTGTGGGGGGGTCTCCTGCTTCTCCCCTTCCCCTGCCAACCCTGACCGCGGCCCAGAGAAGGACTCACCCGCAGCCGCCTCCTTTCTGTGTGCCAACACCGTGTCCCCCGCTGCCCGGGTTAGGACCCGGCCCTCCCCACCCAAGCCCTGTCTCCATGGAGACACATTGGTGCTGATGCTGAGGGGCTGTTTCTGCCCCTAAGTCGCATCCCCATCTCCCCGTGGCTCTTCTGCACAGCTGGAGAGACCCTCAGGCGGCCCGGGGGGCGAGGGGGCAGGGAGAAAGGAGGGCGCGACCCCTCTGCCAGGGCTGTCTTGGTGATCTTTGGGTCCTCAGGGCCACCATACCCGCCTGGCCTCCCGGCATCCCAGGAGCCTGTGTGCAAACCTCAGGCCCCCACAGGGGTTCCCTCAATCCCCAGCGTTGCCTGATGCCCGAGGACCCTGCCCAAGGTCCCCCCGACCGCTGCAGCCCACCTGCAGGTGCTCGTGAAGCTCAGTGAGCTCCGCCCGCCGCATCTCCAGCTCCCAGGCCTGGGCGCGCAGCGCGCCTGCCAGCTCCCGCCCGGTGTCCTCCTGCAGTCGCGTCCGCAGGCTGGACACGTCCAGGCCCAGGGAGAGGCCGGCCAGGATGCCCTGCAGCCAACGCGCGTGGGTGCTCATGACCAGCGGGGTGCCCTCGAAGGCCCTGCGTGCCTGCCGGCTCCTCCGGGCGGACCCCTGGCCGCTGGCCTGCAGCCGCCGGGCCGCCGTAACCAGTTGTGGACTGGCCCTGGCCACCCGCAGGGCCCGGATGCTCTTCCTGAGGTCCTCCAGGGCACTGCCGTAGTCGGACACCAGCTGGCTGGTGGCCACGACCCAGGGGGTCCCCCAGCCCTGGGCCTCTGGGGCCTCGCGGCCACCGGCGGGCACCAGGCTGCTGGCCTGCGCATGGGCTCCTCGCTGGTGGAGGTGTCCCCAAAGATCGGTCAGGATGCCGGCCACCCCCGCAGCGGTGCTCAGGCCTTTACTGGCCGCCGAGAGCAGCAGGCTGCCCCCAGCCGTAGCTGGAGCCAGGAGCAAGCCCAAGATGCCCAGCGCTCCCGAGACCGCGGCCACGGCCTGCGTGGCGACGTGGGTCCGGGTGAGGTTCCTGTGCGTCCGCTCCACGTGGTCAGCCAACGCCCGGAGCTGTCTGGCGCCGGTCTCCAGCTCCTCCTCACAGCCGGGAAAGGCTTCCAGAAATCTCCTCTCCTCCGCGGACAGGAGGCTGCCCAGGGCCTCTGTGTCTGCCTCCAGGATGCTCTCCGGGTCCCTGTGGGGGAGAGAGGGAGTCCCAGCTCCTCTCCCTGGGTGCTTTGGTCACTCCAACTCTGAATCCACCCACTATCTCCCTGCCCCTCAGCTCCCCTGGACGCGATGGTGACCCACTGTAGAGCACTGCAGTGAGGGCCAGAGGGACTCACAGGGGAGGAGAAGGTGTGTTAGGGGACCCTGCAGCCTGCTTGGAGAACCCAGGAGACCGTCCCTTGGTTTCACCCCAAGCACAAGTTTCAGCGCTTGCTTTGCACGTAACTGGCCCTGGTTTGAATCTTTTTTTTTTTTCTTTCTTTCTTTTTGGGTCCGAGATCAGACGAGATCAGGCGCATTCAGAGTGGTATAGCACAGCAGGTAGAGCATTTGCCTTGCATGCGGCCGACCTGGCCGACCCGAGTTCGATTCCTCCGCCCCTCTTGGAGAGCCCGGCAAGCTACACATGACGTATTCAATATGCCAAACACAGTAAAAACAAAGTCTCACGATGGAGATGTTACTAGGCCCGCTCGAGCAAATCGATGAACAACGGGAGGACAGTGCTACTCTCAGTGCTACTCCATTTGGGTCACACCCAGTGATGCTCAGCGGTTACTCCTGGCTCTGCAGTCAGGAATTACTCCTGGCGGTGCTCAGGGGATCCTATGGGATGCTGGGAATCAAACCTGGGTCAGCTGCGTGCAAGGCAAATGATTTACCTGCTGTACTATTGCTCCAGCTACCCCTGCTTTGAATCTTGGACCCCTCAGACAGCCCCCCAAGCTCCCCCAGGGGTCCCTCCTGAGCACAGGGGCAGGGGGCACTGGAGGAACCCACTCATGAGTCCTGTTCACTGTGGACAGCCACACTCGCACTCTCCACCCTTATCTCTGTCCTGCTTACCCTCAGGGGAGGTTAAGATCAGTTCTGAGCAGTGGTGGAGAGTCTGGGGGGCCCTTAACTGCTTCCTTGACCCCTCAAGCAGAGAAGAATCACCCTGCATGAAAAAGCCAGGGCCCAGAGCCCCCTCCCTACCCAAGCTCTCGCCTTCTCTCCCCGAACCCCAAATCCCCAACCTAACAGGACCACGAAAATCCAGATGTGTCGTGATAGACACATCGTACAAGTCTCAGGTGCTTGCCTTGCACGTAGCTGACCCTGGTTTGAATCCTGGACCCCTCGGATGGTCCCCCAAGCTCTGCTCAGGTCACTCCCAAGCACAGAGCCAGCAATCGCCCCTGTGGGTCTTCAGGAGCTGCCTGGTCTCAAATTCCCCACCAAGAAAACCCGTTTGATGTTCGTGAACGGCCACGTGACTTGTTTTTTGAAGAAGATGGGATTTGGGAAAGATCAAGGCTAGGGTGGCCTTCCTGGGGACCCCGAACAGGGACCAATGCTGCCGTCCAGGCCATTGTGACTTCTGGGGTTCCTACGGGGTGGGGGTGCAGGGTGGCGAGAAACACCCAGCAGATGGGGCCTGCAGAGACCCACCCCCATTTCTGCAATAACGAGTTTGGCCTTTAAGGAGGCCACATGCGGCTCCTCTCCAGAGATGTGGTTTCCTGTTTTCACGTAGACCTGACTCAGGGTCCTGGGCTGCTGGGCTTGGTGCTCACGGGGTACTGGAAGCCACACCCAGAGCCAGGACCCCCATGCAATCACGTGTAAGCACTAAAGGTTGTGGGGGGAGCGGCAGAAACACGGATTTCCCGGGACTGGAGCAACTGAGAAGTGAGGAGGGCATTTGCCTTGCACTTGGCCGACCCAGGTTCGATTCCCAGCATCCCATAGGGTCCCCCCAAGCACCGCCAGGAGTAATTCCTGAGTGCAGAGCCCGGAGGAACTTCTGAGCATCACCAGGAGCGACCCAAAAAGAAAAAAAAATAAAAAGAAACAGAGCCAGAAACGTTGATTTCCTAGGACTCCTACCCCCTTCCCCCGCCCCCAACACCCGCTCACTGGAGGTGAGCCTGTTTCCACCCACTCCGGCTCCCGACCTGCCCTCCTTCCTAAATGTGTCCCGAAACTGCAGACCCGTTTCTCTCCAGGGCAGCGTGAGATGGGGCCCGTCAGGTGTGTGGGGGGGGAGGGGGCACGCGCACCTTGTTCCCAGTCGTGAGGCCCTTCCCGAGGGGACGGGGCTTGGCACTTACCTCTGCCAGCCAGCGCCAGCCTCGCCTTCGTCCCCTGTCTGGGTGTCCGGAGGCTGCCATACTGACACATCTGTGTTCATCTTGTCCCTGGGAGAGATTGGGGCGTCCCCGAGGGACCAAGGAGGTCCTGGCTGGGAAGAAAACAGACAGGAGGATGGCGGGTACCTTGGAAACTTGTTGTTATGGTTTATTTTGCATTTCATTCTTAGGTTACACTTTGGTGGTGCTGGGGGGGGGGGGGCGGGGGTTACTCCCAGAATTGTTGGGGAGTATCTGGAGTTGGAGACTGAAGGAGGGGGTCCTTTGGGTCATCTCCCCAGCCCCTGAAATCTTACCACATTGAAATGTGGGTGAATGGACTGAACATGTTTGCCACTCAATGCCTCTTTTGCAGACCACAACACCCAAAAGGAAAGAGAGAACACAGGGGATTGCCCTGCCACAGAGACAGGGGGCATGGGGGGATGGGGGTGGGAGGGATATTATCCATGGTGGTGGAAAATGGGCACTGGTGGAGGGATGGGTATCTGATCATTGTATAATTGAAACCAAAGCACAAAAAATTGTAAATCTACAACTTTAATAAAAATAAAATAAAATTAAATTAAATTAAAAAAAAAAAGAAATGTGGGTGAATTTTAGGTCAAGAAGCATCAGATTAGGGGGCTGGAGCCATAACACAGCGGGGAGGACGTTGGCCTTGCACGTGGCCAACCTGGGTTTGATCCCCAGCATCCCATAGGGTCCCCCGAGCACTGCCAGGAGTGATTCCTGAGTGCATGAGCCAGGAGTAACCCTGAGTAACCGGGTGAGACCCAAACAGCAAAAAAAAAAAAAAAAAAAGCATCAGATTAGGGGCCAGTGGGGAGGGCATTTGCCTTGTACACAACCAACCAACCTGGGTTCGATTCCCAGCATTCCATATGGTCCCCCAAGCACCACCAGGAGTGATTCCTGAGCACAGAGCCAGGAGTGACCCCTGAACATTGCTGGGTGCGACCCCAAAACTAAAAATAAATAAATAAATAAATAAAACCCAAAAAAAAAGCATCAAAATAAAAAAGGACCGCCAAGAAAGCACTAGTTCTTCTTGAATGAATGCTTTTCTATATTCTATCAAAGTGTAAGTGCTCAAAACAGAAGTGGGGGCGGTCCCATCCCCCTGCAATCACCCACCTGGACCAAATATAGAACAGGTCACCTTAACCCCTCGCCCCCTCCCAGCCCAAAGGCCCCCGCACCCTAGGGCTCCCTACCCTGCTTCTGTACTCTCTGAGCCGTTCGCCTTTTTCTCAACCCCACAGACATCATTTTTGTCTATCCTCTCCCAGCCAAGACCTATGCAAGGGGGTATGATGCTGCCAACAGGTCAACCTGTACCTGCGGGGCGAGTGCATCAGCAGCCTGATGGTGCTTTCAGAATTCCTGACATCCCAAAATTGCCGCTGTGCCTTTGGCGAGATCCCAACAACTTGGGGCCAAGTTTACCAAAATTAAAAGGCCAAAAGTTGGATATGGGGGAGCCATGCCCACAAACCACCTCAGCTATACAAGCTTATTCATTGGCCTTATTTCAGAGACCAGCGGTAGGGTGTTTGCCTTGCGCACAGCCAGCCTGGTTGAGCTGGGTTCGATTCCTCCGCCCCTCTCGGAGAGCCCGGAAAACTACCGAGAGTATCTCTCCCGTGCGGCAAAGCCTGGCAAGCTACCTGTGACGAATTCAATATGCCAAACACAGTAACAACAAGTCTCATAATGTAGATGTTACTGGGCCCGCTCGAGCAAATCGATGAACAATGGGAGGACAGTGACAGGACATTTCAGAGACCCATAGATAAATCTCGAAAGAGACCAAAAGCCACAGTTAATCTCAGACCTGAGCATGGCTGAACAGACTGGGGTAAATTGGAGGGGACAGGTTGGCCTGTGCCTGCCCAAGCAGAGCCCCCAGTGGCCACCTGCTTCCACAATCCAAATTCACTGCCATCATTGACTCCACCATCTCAGGACGGACCTCGCCAAGATATAATCTACTGAAAATTCGGGTATGTGGGTTGTGACTGAAATCTCCAGGCTTTCACAGAGTTGGGGTGGGCTACCTCCCCCCACTTCCCAATACACATGGAAGCACTGGCAGTCACTCCCACGAACCAACTCCAGCGCCACCCTGTAAACTCTATTACTGGCCTTGCTTCAGAGACCCATAAATAAACCTCAAAAGAGATCAAAAGCCAGAGACACAGCAGCGTGTCCCGGAAGATCTCCACAGAACCGGAGATCTCTCCAGGCCCCATACCAAGCCCATTTCACCAGGGCACCCTAGATGGAGCAGGTGCACTCTCCTCGCCTCTCCGGATGGAATCCCAGTGACCAAGAGCGTCCACAAGTAAGAGCCAGGTATACAGGTTCTAGGATTAAATCTCCAGGCCGCATGGCAGCAGAGACTCCAGGCTGTCCCTTCCCAGCTCTCTGCCTGCTCGTTGACCTGGCTGTCATCCCCAAAATGTGCCTCTGGGTGCGACCTTAAATGCACCAACAGCCCTGGTCCAGAGACGCCCAACTGAATCCCAAAATGGATTCGTGCTCTACAGAAATGTCTCTCTCTTTATTTACAATCTAGGATTCCAGAAGCGTGTGGCCACAGCACCCAGGAAAACAGTATGGATGATTCTCAAAAAATTAGAAATTGAGCTCCCATTTGATCCAGCAATACCACTCCTCGGGATATATTCCAGAGAGGCAAGAAAGTATAGTCGAAGTGACATCTGCAATTGTCTGTTCATTGCAGCAATCTTTACAATAGCCAGAATCTGGAAAAAACCTGAGTGCCCGAGAACAGATGACTGGTTCAAGAAACTTTGGTACATTTACACAATGGAGTACTATGTAGCTGTTAGAAAAGATGAAGTCATGAAATTTACATACAAGTGGTATTACATGGAAAGTATCATGTTAAGTGAAATGAGTCAGAAAGAAAGGGATAGACATAGAAAGTTTGCATTCATCTGGGGAACATAAAGTAACAGAATAGGAAACTAACACCCAAGAATGACGGAGATTAGTACTAGGAATTTTACTCCTTGACTTGGAGGCCAACCACACATACTAGGGGAAAAGGGAGCTCAGATAGAGAAGGGAGCACCAAATAAAGGTGTTGGGAGGATCCTCCCAGGATGGGAGAAGCATGCTGAAAGTAGACTATAGACCGAACATGATTGCCACTCAATGCCTCTTTTGCAAACCACAACACCCTAAAGGAGAGAGAGAACAAAAGGGAACACCCTGCCACAGAGGCAGGGTGGGGTGGGGGGATGGGGGGTGGGAGGGATACTGGGATCCGTGGTGGTGGGAAATGGGCACTGGTGGAGGGATGGGTGTTTGATCATTGTATAAGTGAAACCCAAGCACAAAAATGTATAAGTCTGCAACTGTACCTCATGATGTCTCACTATTAAAAAATTTTATAATAAAAAAAATTTTTAAAAAAGATATTCTAAATGAAGAGTGGAAAATAAATGATCTAGCATCTGCCCCTGGCAGGCAGGCTTGAAGGGTGGTGGGAAAATTTGAGCAAAACATAGTGCCCAAAAGTAGAGAGAGAGTATTGGGGAAATTGCCTGCCATGGAGGCAGGGTGAAGACTGGGATGGGGCGGGGGATGTACTGGGAATACTGGTGGTGGAGAATGTGCACTGGTGGAGGGATGGGTGTCCAATCATTATATGGCTGAATCTCGAACATGAAAGCTTTATAACTGTATTCCGTGCTTTATAATAGTGATTCAATGAAAAAAAAAAGCAATGTGGAGTTCGTGCCCAATTCAATCAGCTTAATCAATGGCCGAGTAAATCTCAGTACACCTACATTTAAATTGAAAAAATAAAAAGACCTATGCGAAATGTATTGCTGTTGTGCAGAGCAAGGTTTTTTAAAAATATTGTCTGGGGCTCGAGCGATAGCACAGCGGGTAGGGCGTTTGCCTTGTACGCAGTCAACATGGCCGACACAGGTTCGATTCCCAGCATCCCATATGGTCCCCCGAGCACCGCCAGGAGCAATTCCTGAGTGCATGAGCCAGGAGTAACCCCTGAGCATCGCCGGGTGTGACCCAAAAAGCAAAAAAATATATATATTGTAATGAGGGGTAGGGGAGAGAACTCTAGAGCTAGATGACGTGCTTTGCATTTGGAAGTCCCAAATTCAACCCCCAGTACCACATGGTCTCCTGAGCACTGTGTGGGATATAGCCCCTGAGCACCGGTAGGTGGGCATCCAAAATGCTCATTGTGTCCTGGTGGATGATATGAACACACTACAGTTTGTTTCTTCTGTCTCCTGTAGATTTATGTGTTTGGTTTGTTTTCAGCCATTGGCGGTTATAACAAATTACTCGAAGTGATTGAAAGATTGTTTTTATGAGACAGGGCAATGATTGACAAGGCCCCTTTGGACAAATGCCCAGCCCAAGGGCTTATTCAGACCATGACCAAGGCAAAAGGGCCTGTCCACACATCCCAGTGCGGGCTGGAGCAATAGCATAGCAGGGAGGGTGTTTGCCTTGTACATGGTCGACCTGGGTTCGATCCCCGGCATCCTGTAGGGTCCCCTGAGCACTACCAAGAGTGATGCCTGAGTGCAGAGCCAGGAGGAACCCCTGAGTATTGCCTGGTGTGACCCCAAAAGCAAAAAAAGCAAAAAATATATATGTATATATATCCCAGAAGGTCTGAAATCCATCCCAGAATCTACTCGCCAGCTGGAAGTGCTGTGTCTCTGCAGAAAGGGGCCTTTGATTGATTGATTGATTGAGTGAGTGAGTGAGTGAGTGAGTGAGTGACTGAGCACACAGAAAAGCCGCTCCTGTGTAGAGCTGTGTACCCACTCATGGCTCTGCACTCAAGAATTACCTCTGGCTTTGTTTGGGGGACCCTATGGGATACCGGAGATTGAACTCAGGTCGGTCACTTGTAAGGCAAATGCCCACCCCACTGGACTATGGCTCCAGACCAGAGGGCAACTCTGTTTGGGGAGGTCTGATTCATTTGTTCAACATCCCAGAGACATGGACTAGAAAGTGTGTGGCCTTGTGGGTCTCCTCTGGCTGACAGACACCACAGAGGAGCCGTGAAATCTGTAAAACTCCAGTAGGAGAGTTGCCCTAAACACCAGGCATGGGCCAGAACGATAGTCCAGCGGGGAGGGCATTTGCCTTGCATGTGGCTGACCCGGCACCTTATAGGGTCCTCCAAGCACCACCAGGAGTCATTCCTGAGTGCAGAGCCAGGAGGAACCCCTGAGCATCACCAGGTGTGACCCAAAAGGCTAAAAAATATTAAGTTTGTAGTTTGGATCTCATGTTTTTAAATGAACAAATAATAAAACTGTCTTGGCCTGATGGAGGAAAACTTCTAATCCCGCTGACTTTTCATAATGCCCCACACCAGCTCCCTAAACACTCCCTCGGAGTAAGGAATGTCGGCTGGCTGTGGAAAGGCAGTTTTGAGCTATTCCTTCGTCTTTCTTCACCTTCACCAGCAACCTCACGCCTTCCCCTGACAGACCTACAGCCAGGAGACGCGGGGGCCGTCCAACAGCTCACTCAACACCTTCCCTCACACCAACATCCTGCAGCCCCTGCTGTGGGAACTGTCCCAGCCAGTCAAAGCCCCCTCCCAAACGCTGGGGCTTGGCCCTCTCTTGGGGTCCCGGGATCCCCTAGTCAATGGAGGGGAAGTTGCAGTTTGCCTGATCATCTCAAACTCTTTTTCATTTTTTTTTTCTTTTTTTGCTTTTTGAGTCACACCCAGTGATGCTCAGGGGTTACTCCTGGCTCTGCACTCAGGAATCTCTCCTGGCGGTGCTCAAGGGACCACATGGGATGTTGGGAATTGAACCCGGGCCAGCCGCGTGCAAGGCAAACGCCCTCCCCGCTGTGCTACCGCTTCAGCCCCTCAAACTCTTTTTTTCTTTTCGATAAAAGGCAAACTTGAACGAAACGCAGAAAATCCGAGAGAAGCTTTTTCTAGCATTACTAGGACAGAGAGGGAGGCGGGTGGGTCAGGGTGGGGCGGGGTGGGGCGAGGCCGGAGGGGTTGCGGGGAGCCTTCCTGGCGTTGCTGGGGCAGGGAGGAAGGTGGTCCCAGAGACCTAACCGAGGGTCTCACACTCGTAAACTCTGGGCTTCAGTCCCCACTTCAGTTTTAGTTCCTGTCACCCACCACACTCTTCGGTTTGTCTCTGTTTTTGTTTGGGGGCACTAAGGGATCAGCTAGGTCTGGGGGGGGGGCGTCCCACATGACACAGGCACCCTCTGAGCCCTCTTCACTGTCTGAAGTTGCTTCCTTTTAAGCATGAAACTGCCTGTCCTGGACACTTCCCGATTTCTCTGGAAAGAATTCAAGGTTCAGGGCCGGGGAAGGCGCTTGCCTCGCACGCAGCTGATCTGGGTTCCATCCCCGGCAATCCCATAGGGGTCTCCCCCCACCCCAAGCACTGCCAGGTGTGACCCCCAGATTCAGAGCCAGGAGGAAGCCCCGAGCACCTCCGGGTGTGGCCCCAAATAACAACAGAAGCTGAGCTCAGACTCCACAGGGCTGACCCTGGGCTTCCTGACAACTTGGCCGAGCTGGGAGCGCCCCGCTGGACACAGGGCCCTTTGGAGGAGGGGGTCCCCGCCCCTACCCCCCATCAGACCCTACCTGCGCTCTGTTGGCTCTCTGGGGAGGAGAGGGTCTCTTCTACTGTGCTGTCCTCCTGGAGATCTGGTCAGGCCTGCACTACTGCTGTGGGCAGGGCCGGGCAGGGATTGCAGAACTGGATCTAGGTGAAGAGTGGCCGGAGCACAGATGCCAGGTCCCAGTGGACCCAGTGGGTGGCTGAGGCAGCTTTGTCCATGAGGGGGGAGTGACCCAAGGAAGTCCACGACCTGGCCTGAGTAGGGAGGGTGTTCGTCTTGCGTTTGGCCAATCCCGGTTCGATCCATATGATCCCCTGAGCACTGACGGGGTGATCCCTGAGCATTTCTAGGGGTGATCCCTGAGCACAGAGCCAGGAGTGATCCCTGAGCACTGCCAGGGGTGAACCCTTGAGCACAGAGCCAGGAGTGACCCCTGAGCACTGCCAGGAATGAGCCCTGAGCACAGTCAGGAGTGACCCCTGAGCACTGCCAGGGATGACCCCTGTGCACTACCAGGGATGATCCCTGAGCACTGCCAGGGGTGAACCCTGAGCACAGAGCCAGGAGTGACCCCTGAGCACTGCCAGGGGTGAGAGCCCTGAGCACAGTCAGGAGTGATCCCTGAGCACTACCAGTGGTGATATCTGAGCACTGCCAGAAAGTGTCTATAAAAACCTGAACTGGGGAGACAGTACACCAAGTCAGGCTCTTGCCTTGCATGTAGCCAACCCGGGTTCGATTTTTGGCATCCCACAGGGTCCTCTGTGCACTCTCAGGAGTGATTCCTGAGTACAGAGCCAGGAGGAACCCCTGAGAATTGCCAGGTGTGGCCCAAAAACTTTTTTTTTTTTTTTGCTTTTTGGGTCACACCTGGTGATGGTGCTCAGGGGATCATATGGGATGCTGGGAATCGAACCCGGGTCGGCCGTGTGCAAGGCAAACGCCCTACCCACTGTGCTATCACTCCAGCCCCCATGGCCCAAAAACTTTTAAAAAAATATTTTTAAAGTGTCTATACAAAATGAAATGAGGGGCAGGAGTGATCGTACCATGGGGAGGGCGCTTGCCTTGCACACGGCCAATCGGGATTCAATCCTGGGCACCCCACATGGACCCTAGACCTGCCAAGGGTGATCCCTGAGCACAGAGCCAGGAGTAATCCATGAACACCCCTGGGTGTGGTCCCCCCAGAAACGAAAACCAGAAGCAATAATAACAACAAGGTAACGTAATGAATGTGGTATTTGCAGATCACGTATCCAGCAAGGGGAGAGTAACCGAAATACAAGAGAATTCATCCAATCCAGGACCCGACGAATAAGTACAGCAGGGAGGGTGTCTTTCTTGCACTTTTGAATATTGCCAACAATTACCTTGACTCTGCGTGGTCTTTCAACTAGACCTATGGAGGTTTCCATGCGCAGCGGGTAGGGCGTTTGCCTTGCACGCGGCCAACCCGGCCGACCCAGGTTCGATTCCTCCACCCCTCTCGGAGAGCCCGGCAAGTTACCGAGAGTATCTCGCCCGCATGGCAAAACCTGGCAAGCTCCCCGTGACGTATTCAATATGCCAAACACAGTAACAACAAGTCTCACGATGGAGACGTTACTGGGCCCGCTCGAGCAAATCGATGAACAGTACTACAGATTTAAGTGACCCAAACCAGACTAGGTTATGGGGGAAAAGTAATTTATCGGTGCAAGGGCTTTAAAAAGTGCAGAGGCTGTACCTCATGATGTCTCACTAATAAAAATTTTTTAAAAAATGCATATATAAAAATTAAAAAAAAAGTGCAGAGGGCTTCGGGCGATTAAAAAAAAAAAACAACACTGGCATGAGTTTAACCCTCCCTTTGCAGACAGGCTTCTGCTAGGTGCAGAAAAGAGGGCCACTGCAACCCCCAAGTTCAGCTGCTTCCAGAAGGGCCAGGGAGAGGAACAGGGGCCTTTTCTGATTGGTCCTGTCTGGGTCACGTGGTTTCCTTGCAGTGGCATCAGTGCTAAATGCTTGACTGCCTGGTGTGAAACAGAGAGAGCGGAAGAAGCATCATCCCATGTTACATTGGCTATTCTCCTTGTCCCTGGGGCTCCCAAACAGTGCTCAGGGCCAGGTGCTCGGACCTTGGGTCATCACGAGCCCAGGAATTGCCCCACCTGAGAGCTGGCACTGGGAACCAAGCAGCCCCTCTGGGATGCCTGGAAGCGTCTTTTCCCCCTTTCTCCTTGGCTGCCACCTCAAAGCACAGCTTGAGCAATCGCAGCCTCAGAGAGGACATTGGCCAGAGGGACCGGAAGTTCCAGAAGTTCCAAGCCGGTGCTCCAGGCTTTGCCCAGAGCTGTCCCAGGATTGGGGAACCAGAGGGATGGCACGGGGTAGGGGTGGCATGCAGACCCTCGTGTGGGCACACCATCCGGAGGCTCTCCCTGAGCTGTGGGTGCCGGAATCAGGTTCTGGGACCCTCGAGTGTGCCCCCAACACCCGCCCCCACCCCGCAACCCTGGGCTCTTGTCCAGGTAGAACAGGATACACCTGACCAGGGTGGTGACCACGTGGTGGTAGGCAAGACAGTCCCCGGTTCTCCGGTCCTCGGCCTTTTTCTGCACGGACTCACCTGTCTCGGGGGATCTGGGGCTCCCTGGGTGGGGGGCTGCGTGCCCCGTCCCCCCCCCCTCGAGGCATGAGAAATGAAGGTTTGGGGGATGCTGGCTTTGGAGGGTGGGGTATGCCCAGCACAATCTGGCATGTGACAGCCTGGGACAGGGGACAGGGGTGGACGGCACTCAGTGAGGGGTCCCTCAGGTGCCGTCTCGGTTCTTGGTCTTTGTTTTCTTTGGGGGGGGCACTCCTGGTTGTGCTCAGGGATGACTCATGACTCTGTGCTCAGGGCTCACTCCTGGCTCTGTGCTCAGGACTGACTTCTGGTTCTGTGCTCAGGGCTGACTCCTGGCTCTGTGCTCAGGGTTGACTCCTGGCTCTATGCTCAGGGCTCACTCTTGGCTCTGTGCTCAGGGATCACTCCTGGTTCTGTGCTCAGAACTGACTCCTGGCTCTATGCTCAGGGCTCACTCCTGGCACTGTGCTCAGGGCTCACTCCTGGATGTACTCAGAGCTGACTCCTGGCTCTGTGTTCAGGACTGACTCCTGGCTGTACTCAGGGCTGACTTCTGGCTCTGTGCTCAGGGCTCACTCCTGGCTCTGTGCTCAAGACTGACTCCTGGCTCTGTGCTCAGGGCTCACTCCTGGCTCTGTGCTCAAGACTGACTCCTGGCTCTGTGCTCAGGGCTCACTCCTGGCGCTGTGCTCAGGGCTCACTCCTGGCTATGTGTTCAGGGTTCACTCCTGGCTCTGTGTTCAGGGTTCACTCCCAGCTCTGTGCTCAGGACTGACTCCTGGCTGTACTCAGGGCTGACTCCTGGCTCTGTGCTCAGGGCTCACTCCTGTCGCTGCTCAGGGGAACATGGGGCTGTGGGGGCTTATACTGGGGTCTGCTGTGTACAAGGCCAGCGCCTTTGCCCATGTTGTCTCTCGAGTCTCTCTATCCCTCTGAGCGGCAGGAAACAGCCCGTCTCTGGGCTGCCGGCTGAGGCCCTGTTGCAGACTGAGGTCCCTGCCCTGCCCCCCCCCCCGGCAGTGGTGCCCCTGTGGGTGAGAGGGCGAGTGGGCTGGCAGTCGTGCTCCTCAATCCTGGCAGGCAGCCGGGCCTGGGGCTGGAGGCAGAGGCTGGGACGTGAGGCGGAGGGCAGACCAGGGCGAAGGCCACTGAACATTTTCTGGGGCTGCCAGTGATGGATAAGGCAGTGAAGACCCAGGCCCGCTGGGGGAGCACTCCCGGGGTCTGCGGGAGAGCACTCCCAGGGCCACTACCAGGGGTCTGCTGGGGGAGCACTCCCAGGGTCTTTGGGAGAGCACTCCCGAGGTCTTCGGGGGAGCACTGCCCGGGGCAACTACCTGGGGTCTGCTGGGGGAGCACTCATGGGGTCTGCAGGGGGAGCACTCCCGGGCCACGCTGGGGGAGTACTCCCGGGGTCTGCAGGGAGCACTCCTGGGGTCTGTGGGGGAGCACTGCCCGGGACCACTACCTGGGGTCTGCTGGGGGAGCACTCTTGGGGTCCATTGGGGGAGACTGCCCAGGCCTGCTGGGTGAGCACTCTAGGGGCCCGATAGGGGAGCATCAGTCTGGGAAAACAGGACCCCCGGACACTTCCCGCCCCTCCCACGGCCACTTGGACAGGCTGGCTCCCTGTCCCCATCCCAGGCCCCTGCCCTTGGGACCTCCTGGCCTGCCCAGTCCTACATGACTCATGTGAACTGGCTGCAGTGACTCACCCCCAGGCCCTGGCACCCACCCCGCCCTGTCCAGCCCCAGCCCGCAACCCCGGTGGGGCCGCGCCAAAAT